>NC_047661.1:100714768-101014768 GCF_011762505.2 Arvicanthis niloticus | reverse complement strand
ATTTAGTGATTCCAAAGTGCTGGGTGCTTGAGATGCAGCCAGCAAATGATAGGAAAAGGCAGTTCTTTGACAGACTACCTCAGGGTAGGGACACGAAGTAAATAACTTAGTAAAGGTGGGAGATGCAAGGTGAGGAGAGTGAAGAGAGTGACGGGGGCTGCTTTCAGTGCAGTGCAGGGAAGCATCTTGGGATAGTCAGCATGACTCAGTAAGAGATGTTAGCTCTGCAGACATTAGAGGAGAGATCAGCACACGCAAGGTCCTGAAGAGAGAGTGTCCTTGGTGTAGTTGGGACATGAAAAGAAATGAGTGTGAGTTTGCACCAGGGTGAGAAGGAGGAAGGTTGGAGCATCCTGATAACAATATACACTGTAGATGTACACTGACCAATATACACTGTGGATAGGCCAAAATGTGGCAAGATCTCACAGACTGTGGTAGACACTTAATTTTATTTTAAGTGTGATGGGAAACCTTTGGAAGGAGTTAGGTTAAGAGGTCACATGACATGAGAGGAAAGACTGATTATGTGAGCAATCATGGTGGTTTGAACCTTGGGAAAGCTGTAAAAATCGAGAGAAGAATTGAGGGAGATGCTTTGAAGGTGGTGTTGACATGACGAGGGAATGAATTGGATGTGGGAGATGAGGGAAGAGAGGAAATGCTGATTTCCACATGTAAAATGTTAACTGTTACTTTATGCCAAAGGCATGATCCCAAAAGTAAAACCTGCCCTTCCTCCAAGTAAAATCTTTCCCTCTGAGAAATTTTCTGAACCTGGCTTACCGCACCCCCTACTTTTACCCCCTCCCCCTTAAAAGCAGTAAAATAGTAAAGGGAGAAGGCATAGAAATCATGCACTCACCAAAGAGGCAAGCACTAGAATTTACACAGAAACTCAGAATGGAAGTGTTGTAAACCTGAGTTGGAGTGACAGCTGTACAAAAGAATGTATTTACTAACTGCAGACTTGTGTATTCAAAAGGAGAGATATTTAAATTATACTTCAAACAATCTTGAAAATGATCTTCTTCCTCTTCTTCTAGCCCCCCCCCCCCATCTTTGCCCTATCTCCTGAATAAACCCCACTTGGAACTGTAAAAAAAAAGAAAAAAGAAAAAGAAAAAAAGAGAAAAAAGAAAAGAAAATAATAATAGAAAATATAGCAAACTACTAACAATGGCTCTTTCTGGAAGATGTAATTATGGAGAACAGAAATCTTCTCTGTATTTCTGCATTCTTTAAACTCTTTTAGAATGAATATATAATGATTGCAATGGCTGTAATTTTCTATCATTTCTTTACCCTACAAACATGTAAGGCACAAAACATAAAATTTCTAACTGGGTCTGTGAAAGGAGGTACCTTTGACCTCTTTTCTTTTCTTTTTTCTTTCTTTCTTTTTTTTTTCTTCTTAGAATGATCAGAACTTTGAACCTACTCGGTGGTGGGGGGCGGGAGAGACAATTCCAATAACAGAAACAGCACACAGTAAAGGAGACAGAATTTTCTCAACACATAACCAGCAGGTGCCTATTCCTAGGTTTCTTTGATATGGGAGAATAAACTTTAAGGTATTTAAACTAAAGGAAATTGGGTCTCTTACTTGCAAATGAATGTAATCCTATTTTTTTAAAAAAAAATCTTTAAAATCTGCAGTGAAGTTTCTAAACAAGTCAGGTACAACACAGACATGACATTTAAGGAAGACGGGGAGATGGCTGTGTGGTTAAGAGAGCATCTGTTGCCGAAGATGCAGGGTCAGTTTCCAGCAGCCACATGGTGGCTCACAACCATCTGTTACTTCAGTTCCAGGTGATCTGATACCTCTTCTTACCTCCGTGGGTACCAGGTAAGCACATGGTGCATATACATATAGGCAAAACACTCTTACATGTAAAGTAAAATAAGTAAATAATGTACTTTTTTTAAAAGATGATTTTCCAAAAAGAGATACACAGATGGTAAATCAATTTATACAATTATGCTCCACATCGCTGAGCATTAAGGAAATGTAAATTAGAACCAAATAAATTATCACTTTAGATATATCAAGAGGTCTAGACTAAAATGAAAATAGAATACCAGATGCCAGCAAGGGCCTGGAAGAATAGATTATGCATACAATACTGGTGAAGATATAAAATGATATGGATGTTCTCTGGGGAACAACATGACAATCTGTTTAGAGACTAGACTCTCACTTACACAATTAGAGTACATATTTAGAGTAGGTTCATTCGGAATATTAAAAATGAGAAACAAACTATATCCTTTGCTGGTTAAATGGTGAAACAAACCATAGCACCTGTGCTGATTAGCTTTTTGTCATCTTGGCACAAGCTAGCATCAGTTTGAAAGAGGGAGCTACAATTGAGAAAACACCCCCATCAGCTTTGCCTGTGGTCAAGCCTGTTGTACATTTTCTTGATTGATGATTGAGGTGGGAGAGCCTAGTCTACTGGGGTCAGTGCCATCCCTGGGATCCTCAGATAAACAATAAAACTGAGCAAGCCGATAAACAGTGTCCCTCCATGGTCTCTGCTTTAGTTCGTACCTCCAGGGCCTGCCTTGAGTTCCTGCCTTGGCTTCTCTTGATGGTGGGCTGCAAAGTGTGAGGTGAAATAAGCCCTTTCCCCCTTTTTGGTCATGATCTTTACCACAGCAAGAAAAACCAAACTAAGCTAGAAGCAGGTCCCAGGATCATGGGTATTATTGATTGTAACAGACCATGGCCATGTTAATCTGAGGAAGATTATGGAAAAAGTTTGGAACTTTGGGCTAGAAAAATGACTGAGTTCTCCAAGCTTAACATGCTATTGTGGGAACTTGAGAGATAAAGCTGATGGTAGTGTAAACAGTCGTGGTCTGGTGACTGAGAGGAAGCAGAGGGATAACAAGGACCCAGGGATAAGCTACAAGCTTCAAAGGCATGTCCCTAGTGACCTAATTCCAGCTAGGCTCCCCCTCAAAGTTTCCATCTCCCAAAATAACATCAAAAATTAGGACCAAGCCTTCAACCTTGAAAATGTGGGAATCTTTTGTAATCAAACCAAAACAAACTGCTTACATTAAATCCTCTTACTTCACAAACTCTAGGCCCAGGTGGGCCTCGGGCCCCATTAAACAGAACAGGGGCATCTGCACAGGCAGGGATGCATCCTGCTCCTGACCTCCATCACACTCCTGACCTTCAGGGCCTTCCTACCTCCCTCCCCACTCTCTTACCCGCCAACCCCCTTACCCCTCCACCCCACTTTCCATGTCACACCCATAACCAGTTTGGAGATAGGAAAGGAAAAGAAGCCTGCATTCTGTAGCAGAAACAGAAGGAAACTTCATCTTTGGATTCTTAAATAGAGGCTAAGGATGAAATAACCAAGTATCTGTTTTCCGATTAAATGAATGACCCAAAATGCAGTTTACTCAGTTGGTTAGATACTAGCTATGCAGAAATTAGGACCCGATTTAGATTCCCAGAACCCATGTGAAAGAAAGAAAGAAAGAAAGAAAGAAAGAAAGAAAGAAAGAAAGAAAGAGTAGGAAGAAGCCAAAGCAGGGCATGGCACTGTCTCTACAGCACCAATATTTCAATATTTACAGGAGTGGAAAAGGCAGAGGCAGGCAGCTCCTCAGAGCCTGCTAACCAGTCAGTCTAGCAAAACGGTGAGTGCTGGGTTCAGTGAAAGACTGGACTCAAAAAATAAGGTGAAGAGTGATGGAGGAAGACATGTGTCAATGTATGGCCTTCTCATGCACACACACACACACACACACACACACACACACTCACGTGCACATTTAGACATATAAGCAAAAGTGCAAACTCGAAGGAAGGCTGCTCACATTTTCGTCCAGGAATGGGACAGAAGCGCTCCTTACAACAGAAAGCAGAGAAGCATTAATTTGATGTAACAAGAACACTGTAAGTCCTATATGTACAATATTCTAAATGCAAAGGTATTTCCTACATACTTAAACATACCTTTCTGAAGTATACATTGGCAACATACATGTATGGGCACACACATGTGATCATTTATCTTTGTGTGACTCCATCATTTTCCAGTAATTTTCAGTCTAGACTAAGTATAAGCATAGTAGAATTTCTCCATTATTCAATTTCCCGTTTGCTGAATAAAGTACTATACTCATGTTTGGCTCTTTGTATGACGGTTTTGATGGAAGAGGAACAGCAAAACAATTACAGCTGGAAGTTTAGGTCAGAAGCCAGTCCCTATCAAGGATGAAAAAAAATGACACTCCCCCAAGCTCCTGTGGCAAACAGCCATGCTCTTCTCCTCAGTTCTCACAAGAAGTAGCATTTGTATTTATTGTACCTTTTTCCTATAAAGGGTCGTCAAAGAATCAGCGAGGATAACTCCAATCGGAAAGGATTCTGAATAGCTGACAGCTGGCCAACAATCAGGAACTGCTCCAAATGCCCAGAGAACAGTGGGAGCCTGCACTGCATGGTGACCCGTGATTGCCTTTGGATACATTTTCCCATAATCAGAAACAGATTTAGTGTGTTAGCCAAAGTTGACATCAGTCTTTCTGAAGATTGCTTTTCTCATTCATGTGAAACTCAACACTTTAGGCTAAAGCAGTATTTGTGCTGATGATAATAAGAAGGTACACACTGTTTAGAATTATGCATTCCATCCATCTTTATGGCGGTTTGTGTGTCACTTGCTCCATTGCTGTGTTCAAAAATCTGACAAAAACTTAAGCATTCGTTTGGGTTCATGGTCTAGGGGCATAAATCTATCATGGTGGGGAGACATAGTACCTGGTACAGCTTGGTTCATGATAGATGATGTGTAGCACCTGATTTCTTCGGGGACATCAACCAGGAAGCAGAGAGATCCGGCTGAAAGCAGTGCTGAGCTGTAACACATGAAGCCCATCCCTTCCAGACAGCCACTTCTTTAGGCTAGGTCCAACCTAATAATTCAACAATCTCCCCCAAACAATGCCATCAGCTGGCAGTCAAGTGTTCAAATCCGTGAGCTGATGTGGGCCACTTCACATTCAAACTAACAGTTTGTCCCAGAGCCCTTGGGCTCATGTCTATCTCTAATGCAAAGTTCACGCAGTCCAACTTCAAAAGCCCCCTTATTCCGGGCACACACTGTTCAAAAGTCCAAAACCTTTTCTGAGATATGAGGCAACAGCTTAGCTGGGAACCCCTATTAAACAAAACAAAACAAAACTAAGATCTCCAATATACAGTGGCTCAGAGTAAATATTCCCATCCCAAAAGAAAATAATGAAAACATTAAAGATTGAACGAAAGTATAACCTAAACCCCACAGAACAAACCCTGTGTCCATATCCATCACCTGAGGTACGTGATGACATCATGTAGGCTCCAACAGCCTTGGATAGTCCTGCCTGTCTTAGTTTGGTTTCTATCACTATGAGAAAGGCGACCACCAAAAATAACTTGGGTAGAAAGGGGTCTCTTTGGCTCATACAACCTAATCACAGTCCAACATGAAGGTAGTCAGAGAAGGAACTCAAAGCGAGAATTAAAATGGAGACCATGTGAAGCGGGACTGGGCTGCATCTCAGGCTGACAGCAGACCTTGACATTGTTGATTGTCTGTGTTCTGAGTCTCACGGACGATCAAAGAAAGAGGGTCACTCAAGGATGAATTAAGGCCTTGCTGGCAGCAGGGAGACCCAGTCTCAGTGGACTGCATGTCAAAGAGCTGCACAAAAGCATATGTATTGAATGTTATACAAATGATATTGTTTTCAGTAAAACAAGTTCCTCATACCAAAGCCCTAATCTGATCTATACGTTTCCTGAAGGGAAAACACCACACCCCTGCAACTTCAGCCCTTACCATGTTCTGTTCTCAGCCCTCAGTAATGCAACACATTCCAGGTGGGCCAAGACTGTCCTGTGACCAGAGTCGTGAAAAGGCTGTAAGGCTGGGGGCATGAGAGCATCCAGGCAGACATAGTGCAGGAAGAGCTGAGAGTTCTACATCTTCATCTTAAGGCCACTAGGAATAGACTGACTCTTCAACACTGGGCAGAGCTTCAGAGCCCACCCCGACCCAACAGTGACACACTTCCTCCAACAAGGTCACACCTACTCCAACAAGGCCACACCTCCAAAAACTGCCACTCCCTGGGCCAAGTGTATTCAAATGAGCACACACACACACACACACACACATACACACACACACACACACACACACACACACACACACATACACACACACACACACACACACACACACACACACACACACACACACCGCAACAACCAGGAAGTAGAGTATTCAGGTTGGAAGCAAGGCTTCACTATATCTGCTAGACCCACTTTCGAGCAACACACTTCCTACAGGTAAAACCAACCTCCCAAAGATTCTATTGCCTCCCAAAGATATGCCATTAGCTAGGGACCAAGTATTGAAAGTTCTTTGGGGGACATTTCACATTCAAACCACAGCAGTTTAGTTATGTATACATGTACATGTACATGTATGTCATATATGTATACATATACCGAACGCATGCTTAGTGCCCATGTAGTTCAGAAGAGGACATTGGATCTCATGGAACTGGAATTACAGACGGTTGTAAGTCTCTATACGGTGCTGAGAACCAAACCTAGGTCCTCTCAAAGAGCAGCCAGTACTTTTAACTACAACTGTCTCTCCAATACATAATAAAACAAAACAACAAGAAACCCCACAGTATTCCCCTGATACAAATCTCTAGATAACTGTCTTCTCTAGATCAAAGTTCAGGAGTACTTTGTAAATTGAAGTACAAAACTTTTATTTCTTTCTTATGTCCAAGAATTGTACAAGCTTTTAAAACCCAGAACAGATCATTGAAAATAAGCAGGACTTGAAATTGTGAAATCTCTTCAAATGCAGGTTTTATTATTGTGCACCACAGACTTCATGTTGTTTTTCTAATTGCTTTTGCCATTTCAAACTTTGGTTTAGAAAGGAAACAATACTCAACTGTTAAGTAAGAACTGAGCTACAAAAGCAAAAGGCAGTGCTAAATATTCAGGCTTTTAATTTGAATGTGTAATAACACAGAACCACATGTTCTGTAGACATCAGAATGCGACTCAAGAAGTAGTTTATTTATAAATTATTTCAATTCTTACAGATGTTGGACAGATTCCTGACTCCTATGTGCAAGTTACACATGCAGCTGTCTTAGTATCCTTACTTCATTATTAATTACTATTTTGTAATGCATACAGATATTAAGTCATTGTCTGTTTTGAGCTGCTTTAAACTGTTGCTACAGACTAGTTCACTTATAATAAATAAAAACTTATTGGCTCATGATCCTTAAAGTTTGAAAATCCTAGAACAAAGGATGGGCCTCTTGGGAAGGCCTTCTATCCATGGGAGAAAACCAGACAGAAGGAGGGGAGGAAGAAAAAGGAGGGAAGATATTCCCTCCAAAACCCACACTTTCACAATGAGCCACTTTTGCAATGCTCCATTGATAACATGCTGTCCCTGTGGCTAGCCACCATTCTCTGTTCCCATCCCTCAGTGATGTCACATGGAATTACATTTTCAATACCTGTTTTTTTTTTTTTTTCTTCAGAGAAACACTCAAGTGTAGCACACAGTGACCTGTTTGGAAACCACATTGCTTTCCTTTTAATTAAATGTTTAGCTTTACTCAATCTTCCATCCTAATGACCTTTGTAGCTGCTGCAGCAGAAGCGCCTTTAGGCCACGTTTTTTCATTTGCTATTAGTTCTTTGAGGATTCCCTATAATGCATTTTGATCATATTCATTCTTGCCGGAGGCTTCTCCCAGACCCACTTCCCCCTCCACAGCCACATAACTTTGTGTCCCCACTGCCCCCACTTCGAGGAAACTCCATCCATTACAGTTTGTGATGCCCATGTGTTCTTGGATGTGTGGCCTTCACTATATGGTGGTCTATACATCAGGGACTACAATCTTAGAGAAAACTGCCTCTCTCTCTTCGAGCAGGCATCAAATGACAATAGCTTCTCAACTGGGGAAATTTCTCAATGCAGAAATTTTGTCGGTCCGGTCCTGAGCCTACAAAGGTCCCGGGCATGCTGTCTCAACTGCTGTGAATTCGTGTATTCAACTGCCCTGTTGTGTTCTGGAAACAGCTTTCTTGTTATCATCTATCATCTCTGGTTCTTATAATTTTTCTGCACCCTCTTCTACCAGAATCCCTAAGCCCTGAGGAGGGAGGGTGATAGAGATGTTTATTTTAGGGCTGAGCAATTGATACTCTTATTCTCTGGACACGGACCACTTGTGGGTCTATGTGTTAATTGCTATCCACTGCAAAAAAAGAAGCCTTTCTTATGAGGGTTGAAAGATACACTAATCTGTGAGTATAACGATTAGTTGAAAACTATTGAAAAGCTACACAAAGTGAGTTACAAGAAATCCAGGAATTAGGCCATACTGTGGACTTTGTGTTTCTCTCTGAAGTGCTTTATTTTGATCTCATAATATAATTTGTATCAAGGACATTAACACTGACAAAACCATAAGCCCCTCTTTTTTGTTTTATTTCCTTTTGGTGAGCCAATTAGAAAAAAATTTTACAATCTCACGGTTTGTCATTTATTTGCATAGTATGCCCTTTTACTCTACTAATGGGATGAATGTTTAAAGCTTTACTCTCTTGAATTTATTTTACCTTATGCTAAATAACTCTATACTTTGTTTCCTCTAGTGATCAAGAAAAGTATCTTCAAATACAAACCAAAGTATCCTAAAATTACAAAAAGATACATAGAATCAACTGATCCTAATGTGTGATATTTAAGAAATGGGCGTTGCTGCTGGTGGGCCAGTTGACCAACTACAGCATTGATGAGGTTACTTGTCCAGTAGAGCAAGTGCATATCACTGACAGTAAGACATGCCTGTGAGTATTCCTGTGTAAACATCAGCTCGTGTTAGAGAGAGGACTGATGGTATATATGGAGATACCAGGATGGGGATGTCCACAGACGTGTGGATATTGTTTAAGTCAGGACTCACACTACCCCACTGTAGTGACTCACACCCTGCCTTTCTCCTGACACCATATGTTCTTCATAGTGAGTCACTAAACTGTGTCACTGGGACAGCTTATTTAAGTCAAGTTTGAAATGATAGAATTATGTTTTCCCATAAATGCTAGGAAGACTCAGACAGAGCAGATATGACTAGACCAATTAGGATGTGAAACAGGTGCTGTGTGTAAGGAGAGAAGGTTCGCACTCAATCCCCTTGACAAGGACGAAAGAGGCCGTTGGCCCTGACAACACACATATAGTTAAGGCACTGTCACCTACTTAGTGATATCTAACTACTGTATTTATTAGACAGAATTCGGGAACCCAGAGGCTGGGGACCCTGTGGAAGAGTTAGGGAAAAGACAAAAGGCCTTCAAGGAGATGGCAACCCCACAGGAAGACCAAGTGTCAACTAATCTGGACCCCTAGGGTTGTGGAGGGGATATGGTAGGACTGCCTTCTACAAAGGGGAGGGGTGGGGGAGAGACACTTCAAGGGGGAACCAGAATGGAGGCAGCATTTGAGATGTAAATAAATAAATACATTTTAAAAAGATATGAAACAGGATCAATATCAGGTTATAATAGAAAAAGTGATATCTCTCTCTCTCTCTCTCTCTCTCTCTCTCTCTCTGTGTGTGTGTGTGTGTGTGTCTGTGTGTGTGTCTGTGTGTGTGTACTACACAGAACAGATACAGAGGCTGATGGAAATTGGAATGAGTCTCATTTAGATAGTGGTTCATTATTAATCTCATTACTTGAAATAGGAAATGTTGGGAGGAGTAGAATTGATATCTTTTGAGAGTAAGAATAACCAATTCATTTAGGTTGTAACTGTATTAATATTGTTTGATTCTGTGTGGCTTGGCCTAGCCAATGAAGTCATGATCTCAAAGCCTGCAGTGACTGCACTGAGCCTACACAAAACTTAACCTATCAACAGTCAATCGTGGATTGGGGCTTAACAGTCAGTCATGGACTGGGGAAGAATTCATGGGGCTCAACAGTCAATCATGGATTGTGGAGGTGCTCATGGGGCCGTACTCTCCTAATGAACTATTGGCTGTCTCAACAGATTCTGAGCCAGGGATAGTTGTAGGGAGCCGCAATATAATCTGCCACCCCAAGTTGGCGCTAGCCTCGTGTCTTCTCCAGATGTAAATGATCTGTGCAGCTGCTAGGCAAAAAGGCGTGCCAAAGTCACTGAATGTTGGGTGGTGAGCGAACAGCCAATCAGAAGTGAATACGTCACTCTAGACTGTACTTAAGCCAGGCCCCTTCCACAGCTCTCCCCTTCCAAGCCTCTCTGCGTTTTTCCACGTGTGTGAGACAGATTAAAAAGCCTCGTTTTGCAGTAACTACCCGATCTCTGCGTCTCGTGCTTTCTCTCCCACGGATGCAAGGCTCAGGGGGGCGCGTTAGAGATAGTCACTGTCTCTAGTTATGTACCTACTGAGAAGCTCACCAGACCCCAGTAGATAGTTTTAAACCCATGGTCTTATATACAATTCCGGTTAAACTCAGTGGGTCTCAAAATAGAACAAATCAAAACAAGTAAATAACCACAAAGACATGAATATGGATATGCAAAGCAGAATAGCAAAAAGAGAGCAAAAGAAACACTGTATACAGACATTGATATATATATGTATTTATGTATGTATATATATACATATATATACATACATACCTGGAGAAAATTCAAAAAATACAATCAGAAACCATAATATATAGAGAAAATATCTAAATATCTGTAGGGTGAAAAAGTACTCAGACAAAGCATCATGAGACACAAAACCCTCCAAAAATGCCATCGTGTTGTCCATCTGGGCCATGGAGCCTGCTCTTCAGGTTTGTATGTCCAGTGAGACTCCATTGAGAAAACTAGTTTTTCCTTTGACAGAGTTTTTTAACTGGAGAAAGCTTCTAGGTTATCAATATAGAATTGTGTCTAGCTCCCCTCTCAGTGTTGAGAGCCCATCTGGCTTAGACCTGTGCAGGTCCTGTGTATGCTGCCTCAGTCTCTGTGTGTTCATGGGTACATTGGTCCTCTTGTGTCTAGAAGGCCTTGTTTCCTCAGTGTCTTCCATTCCAATCAGTTCTTATACTCCTTCCATCTCTTCTTCCATAGGACTCCCTAAGCTGGTTGTAGCTGTGACCCTAACAGAATAAGCAACCCTAGAGTTTAGGATGAGAAAAAAATCCACCCATTGATTAGTCTCTGTGTTCTTGGGAATCAGGATGTGAATATCCCCACAAAATCATCTATGTATGGTTGGTGACTATGCTCCTGACACATGTGAGGGACCATGAACCTGGTGACCAGTGAGGAAGGCATCTGTTTCTGTGCTCATCCAAAGAATACAGAATGTGGAAAATCAACTGGGGGAAATCCATTACTGTGTATACATTATGAGCCCCAAATGCTGATAACAGAGCACAGGAGCAATGGAGGGTGTGCAAATCCCACTGAGGGTATCCATCCACTTGGACAAGGTGGTATTTCAACAACAGTGTATGTAGTCTTTCAAACTACCCACAACCAAGGTGTGAACACTGACTACACAACTATGTCTATATTATGACTACAACAACCAGAGCAGGAATCTCACAACCAGGGAAGAGTGTATATACATCAGCTTAGGGGTATCCATTCTGGTATCTATAAAGAACCTAGAGTTGACCATGACACTTACAACCAAGAGAGAATTTCTAAATCAACTTAGAGGGAATCCATCACAGTATCTATCCACGAACACCAAGGCTAGATCATGAGGTTTATTTTCAAGTGAGACTGTATGAAGTTGGCTTGCAGGATATCCATTACTGTCTCAATCCTGCAAGCACAAACAGGGAATCTCAAACTTCAAGTCTAAGGAATAACATGTAAATCAGATTGGAGCTATACATTACTGTGTCTATATTACAATCTGAAACGGCTTATTGTGGGGCTCACGATCAAACAAGAGTGTGAAAATCATCTTGGAGGCGAATGCATTATCAGTTGCTGAGCTTCTTCCAAATAGTGATATGGAAAGCATGGACCTCCCAGGCAGGAAATCACATGTTAGTCAGCACCCATCCAGGGAGTACAAAACAGCAGAGATAATAAAAAGATTGATATTTTGTCCATTTATTTTTACACTTCTCCTGTCGTTAAGAGTCAAATTGTTGTGATAGTTTTCTTTAAAAAATCAAGTAAAAAAAGAAATTAAAACATTGATAATTTTTAAAAGTTTAAAATTAAGGCCTTGACCGTCACAAAGACTTAAGCCATGAATTTTACTATATAAATCACCTTGGATAAAGATTATATAAACCTTTATGCAAGTCACTCTAAATAAAATTTCTGTGTGTATCAATCATTGATGGTCGAATATTTAGGTTTAGGATTGATCAATGGCTTAAATGCTTTATGTGCATGTAGATTTATGTCTTGATTCAGTGATCCACTATGAAATGATGAGAGTACATGGCTAATGTCTAATATGTGCTCCACATGCCTGACTTGCAACCCCCTGCATGAGAGGGTCACATGAGGCGTCTTATGCTGTGGACCTCAGACCTCTAGTGGTGTCGTCATTGTCTGTGACTTATACCCCTAAAACCTTGTCATTATTGGCCGTGAACTTCATTTTTGTCTCTCTCTTCTCCTGCTCACACACACTTGTGACCCTTACATGTACAGAATCTACAGGTGTACTGATGCAGTCTTAGTTCTTAAAACTTCAGTGGTGGGGGGATTGTAAGAAGTGCAACAATTCTCTGATGGATCCCATTGGCTTCATAAATACTGTAAGACAGTACAGATCCATTGGTTTCAGGCCCCACTTCCATGCAGGAGATCCAATTCACATATTTATTTTAAATGGATAGCATGTATTGGAATGTCCCCCAGCTTTGAGCTGATGGGATAGAAGGAGGAGCTGGCATGTTCATGTATTTTTTTGATCTTTGAGCCTTCATAGACTCCAGAGATCACCACAGTACTTGCTGTAAGAAATTCTCAGTGAATATCTAGTTCCAACAGTCACGATTAGCAAGTAATACAGCTGAATTTTAAAGAGATACATGTGAACACTAAATAGTCCAAATATTTTACAGTATACTTTTTGAAAATTAGCATTTTTGTCATATAATTTTACTATTATGCAAGGATTTTTTGTTTGGTTGTTGTTTTCGAGATAGGGTTTCTCTGTATAACTCTGGCTGTCCTGAATTTGCTCTGTAACCAGGCTGGCCTCGAACTCAGAGATCTGCCTGCCTATGTCTCCCTAGTGCTGGATTAAAGGCGCGCGCCACCAATGCCCCCCCCCCACCTGTTTGTTTGTTTATGAATGATAGGGTTTCACTATGTAATTACCATTCTGTTTGCATTTATTTATTTATTTATTTATATAAATTAATGACAGTGTTTCACTACATAACCACTGCTCTGCTTGTTTGCTTATTTATATAAATGAATGAATGACAGGGTTTCATTACATAGCCCAGGCTGGCTTCAAACTCCTGGATCCTCCTGGCTCAGCCTCTCCTTTTACAAAAGCTCGCTAACTTGCCAAGGTTACTCCGCTAGTTAGAGTGAGATCCAATCCTACACAAGCTGGTCAGTACTGCAGTAAAAGAAACCCACAAGCATACCTCAAATGTTAAAAAGCCAGGACTGGCAGGCAGTTAATTGGTTAACGGGGAAAACGAAAAACTTTTTTTATGATCTGGAAAACAAAACAAAACAAAACAAAACAACAACAAAACAAACAAACAAACAAAAAAAACAACCGAGCCTAACTAGTCCTCTACAAAAGCGTTAAGAACTAAGAAGATAGCCAGAAAGCGGCTCCCGCCCCCAACCACCTCTGCATCTTTTACTGGGTCTCGTCATGTGACGTCATATCTCTGGCGTCCTGGAGGCGGGACTTCCTGTCCGGGCTGTTTCAGGCGCGCCGGAAACCCCCTCTGAGGACGTGAAAGTCTCCGGGTCAGAATCTCTGCGGGTCCGGTGTTTCCTGGTTTGGCAGGAGAATTTGCATTTTGGAGGGTGCGGAGTCTGTCGGGGCGGTGAGAAGCAGGAGCTGGGGCATGGACAGCCGCCTGCAGGAGATCCGGGAGCGGCAGAAGTTACGGCGGCAGCTCCTAGCTCAGCAGGTGTGTGGCCCGGTGGGAGGGAGCGTTCATGCGCGTGCGCGGCCGTGTGTGTGCGTGTGTGTGTGTGTGTGTGTGTGTGTGTGTGTGTGTGTGTGTGTGTGTGTGTGTGTGTGTGTGTGTGTGTGTGTGTGTGTGTGTGTGTGTGTGTGTGTGTGTGTGTGTGTGTGTGTGTGTGTGTGTGACACTCTCACTCCCACTCTCACTCTCATTTTTTCCCTCCCTCCTCCTGTCCTTTTTTTGTGAACTCACGTCAGCCCCTGTCAAGGTCTTTGTCCCGGGGCTTTTATTCCCTAGTCTCCTCACCTGCCTGTCAAAGTCATTATATAGAAGATCAACCGCTGCCAATCTTGGGCCTCCTGGACCCACCGTTGCGGGCACGGACTTGAGTGGTGGGGATTTGGTAATTGTCGGTGAGTGCTAGTAGTTGCCACAAGGACAAGCGGCAGTTTTAACCCCCTACATTTCACCTTCACTGTTTAAGCAGTGTTTTGCGTTCTTGCCTTTCTTCCAAGTCAGCTTCAAATTTTTCTTTTTTTTTTTTTAAGATTAGTTTTTATTTTTAATTATGTAGTTTTGTCTCTGTGTGCAGAGACAGATCTCCCCGGAGCTACAGGTGGTTGTGAGCTTCTCTGTGGGTGCTGGGACTTGAACTCAGGTCCTTTGGAAGAGCAATCGGATGTTCTTAATCGCTGAGCCACCTCTCTAGCCCAGCTTTACATTCTTGAGATTGGTTTTGAAGGAAGTTTGATTATTTTCTTGAGATCCTGTCGAAAGACTCATCGGAAGCAACCTAAGAGCAACTTTTAGATTCTGCACTTAAAACCCAGCCAACCAAACATTTGAATCCTTACTTCATAATTATGAGAGACAGGAGGTGTTACATTCACTTGTTCAATTAGGAGTAGGTTTTCAAGATTGTTACCTTTTCCCTGTCCTCACCAGAGAGAATTCGCTAAGATGTGTCTCTCCAAAGATTACTTTCCAAACCTTTCACTTTCACTGAAGCTAGTGGATGGGTCTGTGAGTGCTTGTCATTTAGTAGACCACGCATGCAGGGAGCACATACTACAAGTTGTTTTACTTAAAGTCGGAGGCTGTTTTCATTACACCATACAGACCAATATAGGTGATGGAGGGAAATGCTGTGTTTAGTGAGTAAGTTTTAGATTTCTTGATTCCAGTGAGTCTTTCGACAGGATCTCAAAAACAGTACAAACTTCCTTCAAAACTAATCTCAGCATGTGAAGCTGGCTTAGCGAGGCGGCTCAGTGATGGAAGTAGCTTGCTGTCATTTAACATGGCTAAATCTTGGGTTCCTCAAAGACCTTTGTGAAGGAATGACTTGTATTCTGAGATGAGAATTACAAATAGAGAGTCATGGGGAGAAAATTAGAAAATGTTCTAACTTTAGGTAGTGGGTGTTGTGTCTTCTGACAAAAAGATTTTTATGGAGGAGTTGAAACCGATGAGCATTGCAAGTATTGGAAAGGAGTTTTTATCCGAGAAGTGAGGGAGGTCATACGGAGTGCTGGAGAATAGTTTGTTGTTTAAAGTCAAAGCTGCTAATTTGCAGCACTGACATTTTTGAATACCTTCTGGCTCTGGAGCCAAAGGGGTCACTAAGAGCAGATTTTCTTCTGCCATTCTTGTGCCTAATACTGAAGAGTTCCTCTGCTACTCTGTGTTCTTCCTCTGACTTTGAAGGTTTTCTGTGAATTGGCTCTATTGAGCTCAGCCTTTGTCTACATTTGCTGCATGCTGCAGAATTTCTCCAGTGGCCACTTAGAGTTGGCATTACTATTTTTAAGCTACTAGTAAATTTTATTAAAAACTTAGCTCTAATGAAACTGAATGCATTTCTGTGAGAGCATGAGATAAATGCAATATATAAAGTGGTTCATATGAAGTGCTTTGCTTTTTGTGTTATTGCTACAACACCAACTTGTGTTTCATTCAAAGTTGGCTAAAGGGAATCATCTTAATTTCAAATATAACCAAATGTATAAAATATTCTCCAGCTGACAGTCATTCTTAATTAAAATGATGTTCTTACCATTCACTTACAGTTTATCTTGCAAGCCTATTGATAGTATGCTGTGGGTGGTGTTGCATTTATAAAACAATACTTGATTTATGAAAGCAACACATTTTGGGTGTGTGATCTAACTTTGGATTCTTGCTTCCTAGTTGGGAGCTGAAAGTGCGGATAGCATTGGTGCTGTGTTAAACAGCAAAGATGAGCAGAGGGAGATCGCTGAGACAAGAGAAACTTGCAGGTGTGTTGAGTAACCTTTTTAGTGACGTGTTTATGGTGGAAAAGGCTTGTTGGTTAAATTTTCTGTTGTAACTTACTTATGGGGTTATTCCGGGGGAATGAGACAGTCATGCTATGTAGCCCATGTTGGCCTCAAACTTGCAGCACCTCTGCCTGAACCTCTTGAGAACTGGAATCTCCCATAAAGGGTTGATTTTTTTTAAATAAACAATTAACTATAGGTTTGAGTATGTTTTTAAGAAAACTGTGAAAATGGAGATTTTGGAAACAGTTTTTAATGTCAGGTTGAAATTATGAAATATGAAAACTCTGGGTTCCTATTTATAAAGTAGGTGAAAGTGAAATGTTACACTAAGAATTAGCTTACATTCCATAAATAATGTCAAATTATAAATTATAATTTATGAAAATATACTTCAAAAGTGGTATTCATCTGATAATTCAGAAAATATCTCATAATTTTTGTTTTCTAGATTATCAGTTGTATCAGTTTGGCTTACAGAGCATAGTATAAAATATACGTAAACTAGTATAAATGGTATATAGTTTAAAAGTTTCTTTTCATAATGCAGTCTTTATACTAGCTTATTTTTTCATTTGGTTACTTTCTTTTAAATAAAGCTACAAATTATTGCCTTTGACTTTGAATGTTTTATAAGCTGAATAAATAGAAATTTAATCAGGAAACATTTGACTTTGTTGCTATAGCTTGTTAATAATACAAGCAGACCTGTGTGTACCTTGTAGGCTCCTGTGAAATAGCTGTGGTTTAATTCTCAGGGCTTCCTATGATACATCTGCCCCCAATTCAAAACGGAAGTGTCTGGATGAAGGAGAGACCGATGAAGACAAAGTAGAAGAATATAAGGCAAGTAGGAAGTGAGATCATTTTATGTACGATTGAGAAAAAAAACTAATCCTTCTAGTAGATTCATCTCATTTAGAGGGTTGAACTTTAAGATGTGCTAAAATCCTTATGACTAACATTTATGTTTTCAGTTAAAGACATATCAGTTTGTTCATTTTATGTATGTGGCTTACATATGATTATATAAAACATGATATAGCTATTGGTAAATATTGGCAGTAATGCTCTTTTAGAACAGCAAAAAGATAAATATAAACTTTAGGTAGTATAATTGTAGTATATTTTGGGGGGCTGCAGCAGTCACTTCTGAGTGACATTGTTCCATATTAACAGCATTAGATAGTATAATTAAAGTATTTTGACAACTCATAGGCTCCACAGCAGTTGTGTAATCACTCCCGAAAGAACCCAAGCTAAACCTCACTTTTAAAAATAGAATCTTGTATTAATTCTTTAGAACCCAGAGCCTAATTTGTGCTGCCCATAGACAGAGTGTACCTATTCACTGGGTCACGGTTATCCACCAGGAACCATATCCTCAAGAAAGGAGCCTCCCCACCAAGCACCACTCAGCTCTTACTAGTTCTTTAGCTAGGGATGGGGGACTCATGTCAGGCACCATCTGTAACTTCAGTTCCAGGGGATCTGAGGCCCTCTTCTGACCTCTGAGAGCAAAACACTCATAAAATAAATGAATCAACAATTTTTTTTAAAAGTAAATCTAAATGTAATACTAATATAAACATATCTGAGGGGAATAAAACACCCTTAAGATGCAATAATTTATTGTATATACATAAGTGTATGTTGGGGGCTGACTTTTAGCAGAAAGCGGCTATCAGCTTTGCAGCCATCTTGAGCCATATACCCTGACATGAGATTTAAATTACAATAGCCTACAACAGCTGAGAACACTCCGATAATCTTGGTTTAGATACCTTGAGATTAAAGGTGTGTGAGATTAAAGGTGTGTAATTTAAGAGTATGATTTAGAAGTATAGAGATCAGAGTTAGAGACAAGACCTAAGGGCATGATTAAAGGTGTAACTTAGAGGCGTGGCTTAGAAGTAAGACATATAAAATGCAGAGGCAGACAGTAGGATTCAGACATTAGGGAGACACAGCAGAGAGAAGACATTAGGGAGACGAGAGAGAGAGAGATTCATACACATCAGACATTAGGTAAAATCTGGCCTCACCCTTGCTCTTGCTGAACCCCCGACCTGAAGACTGGAGCGGCAGCTTGGGCCGGGATACAGTGGCCGCCCAAACGTGGGTCGGCCCGGGCCTCAACATTTTGCCTGGGCTGCAACATTATTTTGGCCACCCCAACTTGGGGCTAGTGCGGTCCCCAACAAGTGTATATATAAAATACAAAATATATATAAACAAAATACGTATATGATGTGTATCTATCCATATATACGTGTATATATATTTTTGTTTTTTGAAATAGGGTTTGTTTGTTTGTTTGTTTGTTTGTTTTTTGTATAGCCCTGGCTGTCCTGAAACTCGCTTTGTAGACCAGGCTAGCCTTGAACTCAGACTTATACCTGCCTCTGACTCCTGAGTACTGGGATTAAAGAAGTACCACCACATCTAAATATATATTTTAAATGTTTTTTTGATCTTCCCTTTTCAAGGATGAACTAGAAATGCAACAGGAGGAAGAAAACTTGCCATATGAAGAAGAGATTTACAAAGATTCCAGTACCTTTCTTAAGGTAAAATAAAGAATTTTCAAGTCTTAGAGCTTTCATATTTGAGCTCTGTACTTTAAGGGACTTCATTTTCTTTAGGAATTTTTCAGTTTTTGAGAGATCTCTGTATGAAAACAAAGATCTTAAATTACTCATGAAATATTCTGATTATTTGGATATTTAGCCTATAATAATGGTGTATTCATACCCAATATCTGTTGATAAGTAATGTTTTCATTTTTCAATGTAGTTTTTAGTGTTTTCAAATATTAGTGCTTTTTTAAATGTCATACTTTGTACAGTTTCAGTAGTAAAGACACACAAAGTTAGTGTGTCTGCCATGAGAGTGCATACTGTTTATTTAATTTTGACCATTTCTTTAGGGAACGCAGAGCTTAAATCCCCATAATGATTACTGCCAGCATTTTGTAGACACTGGACATAGACCTCAGAATTTCATCAGGGATGTAGGTATGTCAGCTTTATTTGGTCTATCCTGCTATAAAGTATTGCTCCATGCATGTGGTTTATGCATTTTGTAGATTATTTCTAACAACTTTTTTCCAGGCTTGACTTTCACCCTTGGGTCTCAGTACTTCTACTCTACCTTCCTTGCTTTTAAGCAATGCTGTCTCTCTGTACTTTTAAACAACAATTTATATATCTTATAATTAACCCATTGAAAGAATATAATTTAGTGTTCTTTTAATGCATACAGAGCCTTCTTAGCAACCATTAGCAGTCCGTTTTAGAATATTTGCTTCTCTAAGGAAGCTCTGTATTCATTACCAGTGGGACCACATTTCTTCCTCTAATCTGCCCCTCGGGCCTAACCACTAATCTGTTTTCTTTCTTTGTAAGTCTGGCCATTCTGGACATTTCATATAATTGAACTCATACAACATGGGGCCTTTTGTGATTGGCTTCTTTGACTTAGCACAGTGTTTTCAAGGGTTATTAGTGCTGTAGCATATATCAGTACTTCTTTTTATTCTCAAATGATAGCCCATGTACTGGTGAATGTATACACATATACATAGGTTTTATTTAATCACTTAGGTTTGCAGTTATAGATTATTGTAGGCACTCATGTAAAAAGTATACAGTGTGTACTCACTGTTCTTTGAAAAACTCTAGTGAATAGAATTGATGGGTCACATAATTCTTTAAAATAAGTTTTTTTAAAGTGTGTTGATTCTGTGTTTGACTCTTTGGAGGTACCACCCCCAAAGGTTTTAAATCTGCCGTGCCATTTCACTTTCCTATGAGTAAAGTCTGCAGGTTCGAGTCTCTCCATCTTCTGTGTTACTGTCTGTGTTTTTTGCTATAGCCATTCCAGTGAGTGTTAAGTACAGCATTGTAAGTTTTTGTTTTGTTTTGGTGTTGTTGGTTGTTGTGTTGTTGTGATTTTTTTAATTTAATGTATATGAGTAATTTGCTTTCCTTTGGGTCTGTGTATCACTTGCATGCCTGGTGCCTTTGAAGGCCAGAAGAGGACTTCAGGTCCCCTGAACTTGAGTCATATTTGGTTGTGGTTGTGAGCCACCATGTGTGTGCTGGGAATCACATGTGTCCTCTGCAAAAGTAGCCAAGTGTTCTTAACCACTGAGCCATCTCTTCATCCCCATGATGCTTTTAAAATACAGTTTTGTTTGAGAATTTCAGTTATGTGCACTGTATATACACTCCCCAAGCTCCTCCTGTAACCCTCCCATTCATGTTCTTTTCTTTAGTTATTGTTATATGTACATGTATGTGCATTCATTTCGTGTTGCTTCTAAGTGCTTGTGACCAGAGCTAAGCACATACTATGTGGTAACTCATTCTTAGAGGAAACTTATTATCCCTGTCTCGGGCGGTTGCACCGAGTGCAATTTCCTATGTCCATGTCAACTGGTATTGTCATTATGCTGGTCTTGTTCAGGCAGTCATATTGTTGAGATTTCATAGGTATGTTTTTCCCTATTGTGCCTAACTGTAGGTGAACAGCCTGTTCAGGCGTGCTGACCCTCTGTCCCATCCGTGATTTTTCCCAAGCCTTAGATGTAATGGTTATTGTAGATTTATCAATTGGAGTTGGGTATCCCACAGTCCCCTCTTCACTGTCATTTGACCAGATATAGATCTCTGTAATAGTCTCTATTTGTTTAAAAATTTTTCTTCGATGTGGGGGGTGAAAGCTACTCTTACCTGTGAGTATAGGATTGTTTAGAATACAGCTAGAAATGATATTAGTTTAGGAAAATGATAGTAGTGGGTTCTCTCAGGTCTGTGACCGCTGGACACAGTAGTTGACTAGGTTTACAGTACAAGCGAGGCAAGAATTCCCTCCTATCAAGAGGGCGTTAAGTCCAACTAGATGGCTGTTCATTATCCCCAAAATGTGCCATTATTGTACCACTGGGAATCTCTTGCCAGGCCAATCACTGCTGTGGTTCATAGGCTTTAAAGCTGGGTAGCACTGCCATTTGCTCCCCTCCATTGGCAGCTTGAATAGCACCTTTGAATACTGTGAGAGCTGCTCCTCAGGGAGGAAGCTTCCAGGTCAGTTCAGCTTGATCCTCCCAAGTCCTGTGTCCAGAGTGTCAGTAGGGTCTTAACTTTAAGTATATGGGTGCACAGAATCTGTTTGTGGTTGTTTGTTTTTTGTTTTGGTTTGGTTTTGATTTTTAAAGATAGTGTAATTGTGTAGCTCAAGTTGGCCTAAACTTTGTATCTCCCAAAGTGAACATCCTTTTGCCTTAGCCTGAGTACCAATGATTATGAGCCTCTGCCATCAGACCCACATTCTATTGTGGTTTTGATTTATATTTTCTTGGCAAGTAATGATAAGCTTAGCATCCTATAGACATATTGGCCCACTTAAATATCTTTTAAGAAATAACCAATATATTTGCATATATTGTACCTTTTTTGTCTTCCTATTGAATTTAAAAAGTTGTTTGTATTCTCTGTAAACACACATGATTTATAAATATTTTCTCTCATTCTGCTAATTATCTTTTTAGATTATTGATAGTGTTATTATAGCACAAATTTAAATGTGATGTAATTCTGTCAGCTGTAAGCATCATCACTCTTGAAGAATTAATTTAAGTGTGATTTTTTTAATGTATTGTTTTTCTTAGTACTAAGGTGTGAACTCAGGGCCTCGTGTGTGCTAAGCAAGTGTCAAGCCCTACCTATTTTATTTTATCATTTGAGACAGGGTCTATGTATGCTGCCTGGACTGACTGTGAACTTGCTCTGTGGCCCAGGCAAGCCTCCAACTTACGATCCTTTTGTTTCAGCCTGGTCAGTGGCTGAGATTACACAAATATACCACCATGTCAAGCTCTGATTTTAATGTTTTTATGAGTAGAATTTAGAGATAGCATTAAAAAGTTACAATAAATTACATATTTATATTTGAATATAAACTCATTTCTTAAGATACCTGCTTTTCCAAGATAAAGAAACATATATGTAAAGTTATTATAAATTGAGAAAAGGTTGTATTGATGTGTTTTGAGTCAAATGGAGATTTGAATTAACTATGAACAAAATGCCTTATGTGCAGCAGTGAAAAAACAGAAACAAAACCCCCCACTCAGTACTTTTTTACGATGGCGTGATAAAAGGCACCTGATTTCTCCAGGATCTTAATGCCAACAAACAAGGAACAAGGCTGATTATAAACTACCTTGTACTACTGATCTGTTCATCAGATCACCAGGGAAGACAGGTTTCAGATTGCTGTAGGCTCTGCCTTCTGTTTTGCAGATGATGAGGGGTTGGCTGTTGTGTTCAAACCTAACAGTGCGGTCTTCAAACATTTTTATTTTAAATGTGATCTAAATCACCAAGTGAGGGAGCTTTATGACTCCTTTCTACTTTTACTCCTCCTGTTAAAGGCTTTGAGCTTTTCAAAGGTATATTAATTATTTTTAACTAGGTGTATATGCCTGTGTGTGGTGTGTTGACATGAGTGCATGTGCCCGCAGAGGCCAGCAGAAGGTGTCAGATCCTCGGGGCCTGGAGTTCCAGGCAGCTGTGAATGAACTTGGGTCCTTTGGAAGAGCAGCAAGCACTCTGACAGCTGATCCATCTCTCCTGCCCCATCCTTTTAGTTTTTATGTTAAGATGTTTATGTAATTTATTTTCTTAACAGTCGTTCTTACGTGTAAACATGAACTACTTACTAATTCTAATTTAAAGTGACATTGAAGGAAGACTTGTAACTTTTGTATTCACCAGTGTTAACTTCAGTTGAACTGAAATTGAGAATTGACTATTTTTTCCTCCTTAGGTTTAGCTGACAGATTTGAAGAATACCCTAAACTTAGGGAACTCATCAGACTAAAGGATGAGTTAATAGCTAAGTCAAATACTCCTCCTATGTAAGTAGTTCATGCTTTTTCTTTCCAACTCTGACTTGCATTATCACTCTGTTTACTCTATAACTTTATTCTTTTTTATTTTTAGTAAAATACATTATTTTGGAACTAAGTCTATAGTGGCTTTTTATTGAACTTCCTAGGTAGTTTAGGAGACTTGTGAATTCTGACTCATAGTCTTCATCTGTAAGTTAGAGATGCCCCGATCCTGGGGCTGGGGGTTCTTGAAACAGCCTTGCAAATGCCTGGGGCTGGGGGTACTTGAAACTACCTTGCAAACACCTGGCTCATGGTGCTTTGCTACATGTCTTGCATTTTTGCTTCAGAGTTGGGGAATCACTGTACTACATGGGCAGGCCCTCTCCTCTAAGAAGAGCTTGATGGGAACAAGTCTGGTGCTCTCCCTGTGAGCTGAAAGACAGGGAAATCCTTGCCCTTCAGAGATGACGATGACTTCATTATAGCCTGGGACAGAACCCACAACTAACCCTGTATAGAGATGAAAGGAGAGAAGCCACTGACTGCACAGTTGCTCTCTGACACCATGTGCATATCATGGCCTGTATGCCACTCCCCAGTAATGATAAATGTTGTCTTCAGAAGTGTCCTTGAACTTAAAGTACTTCCATACTGTGTGAAAATAACTTCATCAAAGGCTAGTAGTAATTTTCATTAGGTAGTGTGAAAACACTGTTAATATAAATATTTTTATTAATAAACAAGCTAATAATCGAAATCATATCCATATTTAGAAATTCTGTATTCCTAAAGGAGGAATTTGAAGCTTAGGTGTCATTTTTCTAACCTAATTAAATAATTATATTCGTTTCATTAATAATAATATATAATATAAAAATTAAAATAGGTTAGAGATCACATGAATGTAGATTTTCAGTGTAAATACAAGAATTTATTCTGGATATACATGGAGAGTAATAGTTTTTTTTTTTATCCTTTGTTGTAAATATCTCCGTGTCCTAAGGAAGACATTGATGATAATATAAAGTCTGCATGCAGTAAAACAAAAGATCTACTAGAAAAAAACTAATTAGTAATTAGCTCATGATTATCTTGAAAATAATGTTTAGCAATAGTTATTGAATAATATTGGGTAAGGAATTTCCTTCATTGCCACCAGAGATATTTCAAAATCTCCACCCCCCTCCCCCCCTTTAATAGGTACTTACAAGCAGACATAGAAGCCTTTGACATCAGAGAATTGACACCCAAATTTGATGTGATTCTTCTGGAGCCTCCTCTGGAAGAGTACTATAGAGAGACTGGCATCACTGCAAATGAGAAGTGCTGGACATGGGATGATGTATGGTGAAACGTTACACATTGTAATGGCATATTTACCTCCTCGAGAATACATGCTTATTTGACCAGAAAGCGGGGTTATGAGTACACTTTACCATGGTTTCTTAGGAGCTTAGTCTTCTGTTTGACAGGCATTAAGGTTTTAAACATTTTAATGAGGTCAGTGAGATCCTCTGATTGGCATGAAGGCTGGACTAGAAGGCAGTAAGTACCAACTGCAGGAAGGCAGGAGACTTGGGAATACACACATGTAAGAGAAGGGTCCTGCAGATACCCGGACCAAAGTGGCCCTCCTACCTCAGTCACCCAAACGGTCAGTGGTTATAGGCATATGACATTTCATTTTGTCAGTCACTTTGGGCTCTTTTAGCTTCTGATTAACTCTGCTTCTTTTATAAGCTCTGTAGTAAATTCCATCATTCTGTAAATGTACTTTCTATGAACTCTCTCTTGAACACATAAGAAAACAAGTATATGTTTATGTCTTTTTGCACATGTATGTGTGTTGATTGTATATAGAATAACAAAACAGCATATCAAAGTAATTTCAGGCATAGAGTTTATTTTCTATGCTATTTCCTAGAATATCTGAAGAATACATTTGTACAGATCCTATAAGTCTCAGTAGTTATTCTTTGGATTTATGATAAATGGGATACATTTGGTACTATATTATTTTGATTTCTTCCAGATTATGAAGTTAGAAATCGATGAGATTGCAGCACCTCGGTCATTTATATTTCTCTGGTGTGGTTCTGGGGAAGGATTGGACCTTGGGAGAGTAGTAAGTTGCTCTTTGTGTTTTGTTCCTAGTTTTTTTTTCAGGTGGATTCTTAAGTTAATTAGGAAAAGAACATAAAATGTTTTATAGGCTACAAAGATTAATGTACTTTGCCTTGTATTTTTTTGACTAATTTAAAATAACAAGAATTAAAAACATAAGGTACTTTATTTTGAAGTATATAATATTGTATGTGATATTTGGTCACAGTAACAAGAAAAGTAACATGTAGATATCTAAATGATTTATTTAACATCTGTATTCTGCCTATATTTCTTCTTGCGTGTGCTCTGAAATCTGGTATCCCTCTATAAAACTTCTTAATTCTGGTTATTTTAAGTATTTTTTTAAAGATTTAACTTTGAAATTATTTCTAGTGTTTGCGAAAGTGGGGTTACAGAAGATGTGAGGATATTTGTTGGATTAAAACCAATAAAAACAATCCTGGAAAGACAAAGACTCTAGATCCAAAGGCAGTTTTCCAGAGAACAAAGGTATTATCTTTTTTTTATCTTGCTTTCTTTATTTTCATTCTCTTAAGCTTTTCTATATCACTACATACTATGAAATAAATTTCAGCAGTAATGCTTTTATGCTTGTAAAGTAGTGTGAGCATTACAGAAGCATACTCAAGATATCTTAAAAGTGTCTTTCTCAGTCCTGGACCAGTGCACACTGTGCTGCTAGACAGTGGGTTTCTATATATTGTAAACTGATGTAATTCCAAGTTAGGTGTATGCTCTAATATACCTGACTCACAGAAGTTTCCCTTCTGTACACTGAGGAAGAAGAAATGACATTGGGACTCAGTAGCTGAAGTCATTCTTGTCTGATCTCACATTGTCTTTCTATACAAGAACTAAGGGCTTCTGCTGCATATGACTCTGTCTCAAAGTGTAAGCTGAAGGAGCTTTTGCATATTATACTTTGGAAGCCACTAGAAGGAGCATCTGTCTTACTAGGTTTTTTTTGGACTAGATCGCTTATATGACAGCATTTAGGAAATCTACAGGTTGGTGACACTGTGGAATTGCTGAGAAAGAGGTGTACAGCCTAGAATTCCATCCTCCTTCCCCTGAAGCTTACCACAGGTATCCTTCCTGTTACCACACATATCCTTCCTGTCTGCCTAGGCTTGAGTTTCACCTCCTTTTATAAATATGGTATAGTAAGTAAGCACTTTTCTTAATTATACGAGCCACCTGGGCAAATGTGTGAGCCTGGGAGGCGGGAGGAACATTGGAACCCCAAATTTATTGCTTATTGGTGTTAAATTTATGACCTAAAGGTGGAGTGCTATCTTAGGATAACATTCCTTTAGCCATTGGGGTCTGTACTAATGGGTAGATTGTGTCATAACTGAACCAATGTGGAACAGAACTACAGTCAGAGGAAGGTGAGAAATTACATGGTTTGGGAAATCCCAGCATACTTGTGTTGGAAGTGAGGTAGGATTTTGAAAGTATTTGAGAGACTGTAGAAGGGAAAAAAAATGTTTTTCCCATTTACTTGGCAGTTGTCTGACAGAGATCGAGGATTTCATGTCATAATTTTACCATCAAACTATATCCTGATGATCCATAGAAGTGAAGATTGTTTTAGAACTGTTGAGAAATGACGGTAAATGCTATGAGATCATGATTGTTGGTAATGAGAGTTCACTGATGTGCTTTGTTACAGGAGCATTGCCTTATGGGGATTAAAGGAACCGTGAAGCGAAGCACAGATGGGGACTTCATTCATGCTAATGTTGACATTGACTTAATTATCACAGAAGAACCTGAGATTGGCAACATAGAAAAACCGGTAGAAATTTTTCATATAATAGAGCATTTTTGTCTTGGTAGAAGACGTCTTCATCTCTTTGGGAGAGATAGCACTATCAGGCCAGGTGAGACCTCAGTTTTGAAAGAAGACCGTTGTTTTTTGTTTGTTTGTTTATTGGATATTTTCTTTATTTACATTTCAAATGTTATCCCCTTTCCCGGTTTCCCACTTGGAAATATGAGGATATTCTATCTCTCTTCTCCCTGTATCTATGATGTGTATTCTCCCACCCACTCCTGCCTCTCCACCCTGGTAATCCCCTACATTAGGGCATTACAGGACTAAAAGCCTCTTCTCCCATTGATGCCCAACAAGGCCATCATCTCTACATATGTGGCTGGAGCCATGGGTACCACTATGTGTATTCTTTGGTTAGTGGTTTAGTCCCTGGGAACTCTGGGGGGTCTGGTTGGTTGATATTGTTGTTCTTCCTATGGGGTTGCAAACCCCTTCAGCTCCTTCAGTCTTTCCCCTAACTCCTCCATTGGGGACCCAGTGCTCACTCTAATGGTTGGCTGTGAGCATATGCCTCTGTATTTGTCAGGCTCTGGCAGAGCCTCTCAGGAGACAGCTATATCAGGCTCCTGACAGCAAGCACTTCTCGGCATTCACAATAGTGTCTGGGTTTGGTGATTGTATATGGGATGGATCCCCAGGTGGGGCAGTCTTTGGATGACCTTTCCTTCAGTCTCTGTTACACACTTTATCTCCATATTTCCTCCTGTGAGTATTTTGTTCCCCCTTCTTTTTGTTTTTCGAGATAGGGTTTCTCTGTGTAGCCCTGGCTGTCCTGGAACTCACTCTGTAGACCAGGCTGGCCTTGAACTCAGAAATCCACCTGCCTCTGTCTCCTAAGTGCTGGGATTAAAGGCATGTGCCACCACTGCCCGTTTGTTCCCCCTTCTAAGAAGGACTGAAACATCCACACTTTGGTTCTCCTTCTTCTTGAACTTCATATGGTCTGTGAATTGTATCTTGGGTATTATGAGCTTTTGGGCTAATATCCACTTATCAGTGAGTGCATGTTGTATGTTCTTTTGTGATTGGGTTACCTCACTCAGGATAATATTTTCTAATTCCATTCGTTTACCTAAGAATTTCATGAATTCATTGTTTTTAATAGCTGAGAAGTACTCCATTGTGTAAATGTACCACATTTTCTGTATCCATTCCTCTGTTGAAGGACATCTGGGTTCTTTCCAGCTTCTGGCTATTATAAATAAGACTGCTATGAACATAGTGAAGCATGTGTCCTTGTTATATGTTGGAACATCTTTTGGGTATATGCCTTGGAGTGGTATAGCTGGGTCCTCAGGTAATGCTATGTCCAATTTTGTGAGGAACCACCAGATTGATTTCCAGAGTGGTTGTACCAGCTTGCAATCCCACCAACAATGGAAAGTGGTTCTCTTTCTCCACATCCTTGCCAGCATCTACTGTCACCTGAGTTTTTTATCTTAGCCATTCTGATTGGTGTGAGGTGGAATCTCAGGGTCATTTTGATTTGCATTTCCCTGATGACTAAGGATGTTGAACATTTCTTTAGGTGCTTCTTGGTCATCAGTATTCCTCAGTTGAGAATTCTTTGTTTAGCTCTGTACCTTATATTTTAATAGGGTTATTTGATTCTCTGGAGTCAACCTTCTTGAGTTCTTTATATACATTGGATGTAGGGTTGGTAAAGATCTTTTCCCAATATGTTGGTTGCTGTTTTGTCTTATTGACAGTGTCCTTCGCCTTACAGAAGCTTTGCAATTTTATGAGATCCCGTTTGTCTATTGTTGATCTTAGAGCATAAGCCATTGATGTTTTGTTCAGGAACTTTTCCCCTGTGCCTAGGTATTTGAGGCTCTTCCCCACTTTTTCTTCTATTAGTTTCAGTGTATCTGGTTTTATGTGGAGGTCCTTGATCCACTTCAACTTGATCTTTGTCCAAGGGGATTGATTTGCATTCTTATACATGCTGATTGCAAGTTGAACCAGCACCATTTGTTGAAAATGCTGTCAAAAAAGACAGTTTTATCATTCCTTGAGATGTGGATTTTAAGGTGTAAGACATAGCCTGTATAAAATAAAAGTTTTATGTATTTGATTCCTCTTCTCTCTACCTCATATGTGAGCAATTTTATCTTAGCAAATTGAGAAGTCACAGAATTCCCATACACTCCCTGCCCTACACATGGGTTACCCCTCCCATTATCAGTATTTCTCACATAACTATACAAAGCCCATAATTTATATTAAGGTTGGTATTGGTGGTATCTATGGATTTAGATAAGTTGGTTATAGTGTATGTCAACCATAGTGATATTACACTGAGAACTTTTTCTGCCTAAGTCTTCTGTGCTCCACTTAGTTTTTGGCACCTCATAATTATCCAAAGTTTTGTGTAGATTGTGATGTTTCTGTACATGGTCAGGATAATTTTCATATATATCACCTCAGTTCTTTGTATTGGGAAAATTTAAAAATCTATGCTGTTTGGAAGTATTCTGTTATTACTCTTAGCTAAGCTGTGCATTACTGTGTCCTAGATTCGTCATTGTCTGGTATGTGGCCTTCTTTCCCTCACTTTTATATGGTCTTTTGTAACCACTGCTCTCGTCTCTGCGTCTTCCAGATGCACAGTTTGTTTCTGCCTATAAATGAGAATATATGGTATGTGTTCATCTTTGCCTGACTTCAGTTAACATAATGCCCTCCAGTCCCATTACAGTCAGTAATAATACATTCAGTTTATCTATTCATCCTTCAGTGGACACCCAGGTCACTTCCATATCCTGCTTGTGTGAATAGTACTACTACAGGCTGGTTTTAGTTCCTTTAGATATGTACCCCAGGAGTCGGGGCTCTGGATCAAATGGAGTCCTCTTTCTAGTTCTTTGAGAAACCTCCATAATGTGCTCCATAGTAAGTGCTGTAATCGACCTTCCCATCAGTAATGAGTGGGAGCTCCCCTTCCTCAGCCTCTCCAGCCATACTAGTTCTTTTCCCTTTGCTCATAGCCATCTGACTGGTGAGATTCTGAGTGGGTCGAGATGATACCTCATTGTGCTTTTGTTTGCTTAGTTATTAATGGTGGTGTGTGTTTTTTCATAGCCTTGGCTGTGTGTATCTTCTTGTGAGGATGACTATGCTTACATTCCTAGGGCCTAAAAAGTGAGGATATTTTATATACGAGAAAAGCACATTTTTTTTCTCAAGATTTAATGAGAAACCAGTAGCCCCATTTTCATAAGTAGGAAAGACATGTGTATATACTTTATAAACCCAACCCAAACATTGTATATTAAAATATCTCTTATAATGGTATTCTAACAGCATAATACACAGATGAGGAACAGTAAGGATGATATGTAACAAAAGCTATAATCTAGAATGAGAAACAAGGTCCGTGCATATGAACCTTTTACATTATGACCAAAGGGTGTTGTATATTTAATACCAGAGGTGGTGTCTGTGTGTGTAACTGAGCCATCTTGAGAATGTGTTAAGGATTTGAACAAGTCCCTAAAGGACCACCAAAAGAGAAAGGAGATGAAAAATGTTTTCTGTTTTCCTCTCTTTTTTTCAGGCTGGCTCACAGTTGGACCAACACTAACAAATAGTAACTACAATGCAGAAACATACGCATCCTATTTCAGTGCCCCCAATTCATATCTGACTGGATGTACAGAGGAAATCGAGAGGCTTCGACCAAAGTCACCTCCTCCCAAATCCAAGTCTGATCGTGGTGGTGGAGCTCCCAGAGGTGGAGGGAGAGGGGGAGCATCTGCTGGCCGTGGTCGTGAAAGAAATCGATCCAATTTCCGAGGAGAAAGAGGTGGCTTTAGGGGGGGTCGTGGAGGCACACACAGAGGAGGCTTTACACCTCGGTAACTGTTACAGACACTTAACAATGTCCTCTCTGATCTTTATTGTGGAGACTTGCTTCAGAACTCACTCCAAGCTTGCACTTTGCTTTAGTTTCTCATGCTGCCAGAAAGATCTTAGCCACCACCACCCTACCCCCCACCCCCAGGTCCTTGCAGTTGTCACAGACTGTAGTTTTGCTCAGGGTAGGTGAGTCACATGTAAGCAACACTCGGACACTGACTTGACTGATTCCAGTGAAGGCTTTGGCTTCTTGGAAATAGTTGCACAGTGGTTTCGGCATCTCAGGAGTCTGGCAGGAGGGGTGCTGTGTTCCCTGTCAGGACTGGCATGGCAGTAGGAGACTGGGAACTTGGGAGAACAGAATTGAGAGAAGGAGTCACCTTTCATTGGGCCTTTAATGTTTTCTTTTCGAAACACTAAAAAGATGTAGTTTTTCCCCATACTTTTAAATTCTAAAAAAATAACATGAAGTATCGTTCGAGTACTGAAGACTTGGAGAGATGAAATGAAATCATTTTCTTCCATATCTGAATCTGAGGGGGCTGGAGTCCTCAGGGTAGGTAATGGAAGGGGCAGAGCTTCCTAGATTTAAAAACAAAACCAAAGCTTACCATAATGTAAATTAGCTGCTACAGGTGACTGGAATCATGCTTCTTAAGAAGCAAGAGAAGGCAGGCACAGATGCAGGTAGGAGGGCTGTGGTGTGATCTCCAACTGGATGGACCTTCTAAGATGATTCCTATTTAGCAAAGGTAAAAACAGATTTGCTGAGGGGAGAGGCTGGTTTAAACGGCTTAGAAAATAAATGCTTGATGATGAGGAAATGACATCTTTAAAGTTGTTATTAATGAAAATTTAGGTGAAAGCAATTACAGAAAACCCTTAAGGATACAGCTTGGAAGACAGAATTGCAGTTGCCTCTGATTAGAACTGTATGGTGCAGAACTCTCCTCTCGTGGGGCTGATGGCCAGATCTCTTGACTGTGGAAAGCTTCATACTGTTGCCTTTCTACACCTTAAGTCATGTTTGAATGGATTTGGATATGCCAGATGAGATAATACCATTATTGTTCTTGGTAACTCCTTTTTTATTTTGCTATAACTTTTCTAATAAAATTTAAACCTTTGAAAAGAGTTTGTTGTCCTTAAATGCAGTTACTATTATTAACAAATGAAAAGGGACCAACCTAAGGTGACACTCCTCCCTTGGTTTGCATTTGAGTAGGTGTCCTGTTCTACCTATCAGATACGGGCTTATTGACAGCCATGGTTCAAAGGCCTTTTATTTTAAATGCTTGATGAATTTGGCTCTCTCAATCAATTGGGGCTTTCTAGTACAGACAACTTCAGCTCTCACAGGTGGTTTGAATATTTACTGGGTTCTTTGGAGCTCTAAGAAGTGTCCCTTCCCTGTACATTGGACTCTTGTGTTTCACATTCTGATCATAAAAGACAGCAACAACCTGGTGTTCACTTGGCCTAGGCTCCTATGAGATCTGTTTCACAGTTCATCTTACAGGGGTTGGGGAGGGGAGTTGTAGTTTGGAACTTAGATCCACAGCTTGTCTTATATAGAAAAGCAGTACGATCTGAGTCAGTCAAGGGAGAAGGTAAGAATAGAATCCATCCATTTGAAAGTACAGTGTGGTGTCACTGCCTTTAGTCCCAGCACCTGGAAGACAGAGGCAGTGGATCCCAGTACAGTCCTGAGTTAAATAGGGAGGGAAAGAGGGGAGGGCTGGGAAGGAACCTTTAATTGGCTCCACCCTCTGGCCTTCAGGTACCTCATTAGTATGTAAATCTCTCTAGGGCCTGAGGCCTGTTATTCACCCCTCCATCGTGACTGAAAGGCGCAGGTTGAATGGAGATCAGACCTCCTGTCAGGAGCCTGGATTCACTAGAGTCTCTTGTATAATGACATCAGTTTTGAAGCTACAAACCTAGCTTCATAACATTTACAACATAAGAAACCATAACTTTCCTCAACAGAAGACTCACTTTCTGGATGATCATAGTGCCACTGCCCCCAAGGCTTCCATCATTCTCAGATACGAACATTACTGGTCATGCCGCACAGAAGAACAACCAGCTTCTTTAGTCTACATGGTTTGGACAACTTTTTCCAGTAAACATTTTTTCCAGAACTAGACAGACTGTTCAAATGATGAATACGTGTACGACTTACAAGGATCCTCTTTCCTGAGGATGCTTATCAGCATGAACAGTTAGTTGAAGAGGATTCAGAACCCTGCGAGTTTAACAGTGTAAAATACACAAATAACCAGGAGTGTGCTCCATAATAGAATAATTGATGTTTAGGCACATTTTATCTAAATTTTAAACACAGGAATATTTGTTTCAACTCACTTTCTCCTATTTATCTTCTTTTTTCTTTCAATGGTTTTCTTCCATTCCCAAGAAATTGGAGCAACACAGAGTTCCTTAATAAATGCCTTTGCCTTGAATCTCTATTAAAAAAAAAGGGGGGTGTGGTTGAGAGTTCATGACCTAGTTAAGGAAGATATTCTTTGTCATTGAAGACCCCCATACTCGGGAGACCCTCAAGTCTCAGGAAATCACGACCACCCAAAGATCACAAGAAACCATACCTGGATGCAATCAGCAGAGGCTTTATTAGGGAAGTTGGCCTGCGGTCAAACCACAAGCTCTCTCTCAAGAGCAAGGTTTGGCCTCAAGTGGCGGGCTAAGGGGTCTTTTAAAGAGGAAAACCGCAAACCAGGGGAGTGAGGACAGGGTGAGGTGTTGCCAAGGATATATAACATAAGAATAGCGAAACATTCCAGAGAAACCCACCCTGAATGGTTTACCAACTATTTCAGATTAACTATCTTCACTTCTTCCGGCTATAGCCCCACCTAGGTGGCTTGCATGGTCAGGAATGTGTCTTCCTGCCTTGGGCCTCTCCCACCCATAGGTGGGCCTACTGCCTGAGGCTTGAGGAATGTAATTCATCCAGCAAGTGTCCTGGGGTAGTGAAGGCCTGAAATCGTATTTTCAGTTCCGAGTTCTGGGACCTGCATTTTTCTGCCCAGGTCTAAGGGCAAAGAAATCTACACATATTTCATAAAATGGCCTTTATAATTTTTCACTCTACAGTCATCAGTAGCTAATGGTCACCCAGAAAAAAAGCAGTAAGTTTGATGTTCAGTTGAAATCACCTCAATTTTTAGAAGCTGACAAAACAATAGTTTGCATTCTTTGTTTATATTTTCTTCTCATGAAGTTTCTTTTAGTTAGGGGAGGATGCCATTCTTGTTTCAAATTCCGGCTTCTAAATACTGAGAGGCCAGATTTGCTCAGATAGGGGAAACAGTCATTTGGAAAAGAAACCATTACCTTTGAAAGTTTAAGGGTTTATGATTTGCCAAAGAATGATACCCCAGACTCAAGTAGTATGTAAATAGTGTTTTATTCTGCAGAAGTCCAGCATTCTAGGGTCTCCCATTACCAAGATAGAGAGACAACCAAGTAAGCTCGCAGGCCTGATTTAAAGCATATTAGGGGATTCTGGTGTAGGTGACCTATATCTTGTTCCATCTCTAGGGACATTCCATTACTGGGACATGGGAGCTGAGGTCTGGAAACTTGCTGAGGAAGTAGCCAAGAAAGTCTGGAAATTGTTGCATTGTCCTTACCTCAGGCCAGGTAGTGGGGCAGCTTCTGAGGGCAGGGCAGTTTCTGACTAGCTACCTGAAGCCTGGGGTTTTTTGTTTGTTTGTTTGTTTGTTTGTTTTGTTTTGTTTTTGTTTGTTTGTTTTTTCTAGTAACTGGCTTGTCTGGGTTTGCCTGGACTTGCCCAGTTTTTAGGCCTAGTCTTCTAAACTGCCAATTTGAAGCCTGTCATGGAGTCAGTCTAGCCTTCTCAAAAGTATGTTGTGAATTGGCTTACATTGGGGTAAACAAACCAATAAGACAAGATGTGGATTATGAAGCTGCCCACCATTGATGTGATTTGACTGTAAGGCACTCACCTCTCCAGTGGGAGTAGAGGTGTAGGCCTGTTTCTCTCACGAAACACCTGCCAGAGACTCATACATAAGAGCAAGTGTTCACGGTTGTTAAGAGCATAGAAGAGTGACCAAGTTATTAGCAAGTTATCTTTATGTATCTTTACCTTCTTTGAAAGCAGAGGACAAAAAGGTTATAAAATGTTTTCACTACATCTAGTTGTTTATGTTGTTAAATGATTAAGGCAATTTCTTAAATGGCTTGGGACACTGACCTTCATTCAATAAATTTATGCATTTCAAGACAGTTTCTGGATTATCTTTACTAGTCCAAGGTCTGAAGATATAGCTCAGTGGTACTTGTCACTCATGGAGCCGTGGGTTTGATCCCTAATACTATACAACCATAGTCATAATTGTTACAAAATTCAGAACAATGTAGACAGTAAGTGTGCCAGCCAGCTAACACACTTAAGTTTCAGCTCCATCCTGATACATAGGTCAAGACAGCACCTGAATGATAAGGGACTGTTCCTGGTTATGGCTGCCTCATTGAGCTCTTTTCAAATTGAAAGCTTGCTGCTTCATTTGATAACTGCCTCTATCTGTTCTCCCTGAGCTCATTATCCAGGTGGCTAAGCTCTCAGTAGTAAGTCTTAACCATTTACTCTATGAACACAAAAGTGTGCTTTCTCAACTCTAAGGGCACAATAAATAGTTCCTCAGTCCCATTTTAATTAACTAGACACTTCTATTTTAGTTTTAGATTATTTTATGTATATGAGTGTTTGCCTGCACAAGTACATGCATGCCTAGTGCCCATGGAGGATTTCCTGAAACTGGAATTAGGGATGGTTGTAAGCCATCATGTGGGTGCTGGGAACTGAGCCCTCGGCAAGAGCAGCCAGAGCAGCCAGAGCTCTTAACCTCTAAGCCATCTCTCCATTCCCTCAAGATATTCTTAATGACCTCTTTTAAGATTTCTTATATATCCCACACTGATGCTTTTTTTTTTTTTCTGTCTTGAGAGAACGTCTGTGACAACAAGGGACCAAGTAGTTTTCACTGAATTACCATCTTCCAGAGGTCTTAGAGCCAATTTCTTTGCTCTTTTTCTAAATTAATATAGAATAGTGGTTTAATTAACTCTCTCTTTATTTAATGATAGCCTAAATGGGAAAGGTAGTCTGCATTAGGAAAGCAGGGACAGTAGAGTGTCAGAGAGAGGGGATGATAGGGTATGGAAAATGAGCAGTGAACTGACATACAGAAACTATCTGACTTACCCAGTGCGGTAGGAGCAGTACGGAGTCCATTTTGGCACGAGGTCCTGTGCCTAGTCACCCTGCTGGGCTGCAGCATGGTCCCTCTGTCCCTTTGCATCTCCTGCACTGAGGCCACATTTGCTTTCACCCCACTGCTCTGAATGGCAAATCCCTTTACATTTTTTAACTTGCTTGCCACAGATGCCTCCATTACTTTTATTTTTTTTTTGACCTTTGGCTGTTAAACTCCAAGTCAATCCGAATGTCCCACTAGTCAGCTAGCACAAGTGCATTTTACTAGGTCAGCATATGGATCTGCTAGACTTAGTTTCATGGCATCCACTGACCTACAAATGCTGTGCTCACAGATGAAGTACTGAGCTGCTGCAAGGCGGCTTCATATGTAAAGGAAGCTAACAAGAGGAAGTTTGCTGCTAGGAACAAGTGTAGAAATAGGCCTGAAGATCTGGGAGGTGTTATGTACTCCACTGTGCTGCAGCAATTAACATATCATGTCTGTGATGAAGTTGAGGAAGGCACCCATGGAAGAGTTGCCATTCAAAGCCATTCTACATTTACATACATACATACATACATACATATATATGTATATATATTATTATTAATATAATAATTAATAATTATTATATTATATAATATATTATGTTATTATATATTATTATTAAGTGAGAAGAGAGTTAAGCACTTGGCTACCGCAAAAGAGGCCCTTGGAAACAAAACCAAGACAGAACCCCATATATTATGTTACCATTGCATTTCTAGTATAGCCAATGAGATCTTGGTTATTTGTGTGGGCTTTGCTTGCTTGTAAATAAAAGAAAAATCCTGTTTTCCTGGTCTAAAAAAAAAAAAATTTTAATATAAGGAGATATTTATACACAGTGTTAGGGATGTAATCTTATCTCAGCTAGGCAATGGGGTGGGACTTCTTAATCTCCCCCCACCCCATTTAAGTCAGCCTTGGACCACCCCGCCACCTTCCTTCCCCCAAGAGTGATGGTTTATGTTTGAAGGAGAATAAAGCTATTTTTACCAAAAAAAATATATATATATTATAATATAATATAATAATTAATATTATATATCAATAATATAATTATTAATATATATAATAATAATATATGTATGTATATATATATATTCATTAATAATGGTCCCATGTGATCAGTTTCCATTTACTTTTCTTACAAGGACATATTCAATGATTTTTAAAAAGCTTTTAAGAGAACTATTTATTACTATATATACTGAAGGAAACGTATCACAAGAAGCCAAGAGCAGAGTCCTCCAGGCACCAGCAGCTCGGCTGGATCTATCTGTATTCAAGAGCTTGTAAATACCATTTCCAAGGAGTGTTTCTTATGGCCCGATACTATACTACTAAACCCTTTACAAAGATTCTTTATTTTTATCCAGATTTGTTCTCAGCCATCCAGTGGGAATTTTTGCCATGCACTTTTAGTGATGTCCTTATTTTTGTTTAAATTTTCAAAAGACCTAAGACACAGTAAGTGCGACACGCTGTCCGCCAACCGGTGGATATGGGGCAACAACATGTCCGCCCCATGCCCGCCATTGTGCCCACCTCAGTGGTTTTCTTCACGGATTGGGAGATACTGGGCACGGATGGGTAAAAGCCTTGATAGATGAAGAAGTGAAGAATGGCAGTCCTTCTAACAGTTATTTTTGGAGGTCTTCCTCAGGGAGGTGCCTTATCCTTATACACTGCTCTCACCACACAGCAGAAACTGGCTGGTGTCACTACACTCAGTTGCTGGCTTCCACTTCGGGCTTTGTTTTCACAGGGGCCTATCAATAGTGCTAATCGAGATATCTCTGTTCTCCAGTGCCATGGAGATTGTGACCCTTTAGTTCCCCTAATGTTTGGTTCTCTTACTGTTGAAAGACTAAAAGCATTGGTAAATCCAGCCAATGTAGCCTTCAAAACCTATGAGGACATGATGCGCAGCTCACGTCAGCAGAAAATGATGGATGTCAAGCACTTCATTGATGAGCTCCTGCCTCCAATTGGTTGACGTCACTAAGAGGCCTTGAGTAGGAGCTCACCAGCATCACAGTAGTAGAGTATAAACCTTTTCCCATGACTGATCAGAAAACTTCTAATGTTTGCAGTGTTAAAAATGTTTCGCAAATGCATACCAATGAGACAGTCTAAATGATGTCTCCCTCATGGGAAATGTATGATCCTTTTAAGTTTCTATGCATATATTTGTATTATACCATTCAGAATATACTAGAATTACAGTAGGTAAGTGAAGCAACTAGCTTCTTTGTCTCAAATTAATTCAGCAAAATAAGATAACACCAGCAGAGTTTTATTACAGCATTTAAAAATTACTAATATGCGCTCTGAAAATGTGTTCAGGTCTAAACAAGCTGTAAAGATGTAAGTGACTTCTTAGTTCTGTGAATCAGACTATAGTTTTACTCCACGATTGCTCAGTCACCATGCAGTGTCTATATTTTTATGTTTGTAATCATATATACATGACTGTAATACCTAAGAAAAGGAACTAATCAGATGGTATTACATTATCATTAATAATATGGGTAGTGCTTTTAAGTGTCAAAAAGTAATACTGCTCTCTTCAATTAATGGCCCTTCTATTGGGGGACCAGCCTTTTTTTTTCCCCTTCTATGTAATTTTTCTCCTCTCAAGAAAAAAAAAATAGGTTGTTTTTTTTTTTTTTATTTTTCCATAGAAAACTAGTATTGCCCCTCTGTCATAAAAAAATAATCTGTCACTATATATTATTTTGACATTTTGAAACACAGACATACAGTATTTATAATCTAGGTAATGTGAAAAGAAACCAAACATTAGTTAAGCTTATATATTTCAAATAACTACACCTTAATCCAACTTTAGGCTGTAGAGTTATCAGTATCTTCAGTCCTGCCTGGTAATAATTCTGTGGTTTTATTTTTCTGTAAAAAACTTAAAGGGTAAATAATATCTTGGCATGTTTAGAAATACTTGTGACTGGTTTTAAAATATAATTTCTTAAACATAGCAGAGTTTAAGTTTACATTTTCTGTACATGTTATGCTTAAAACCAAATACTGTTCAAGATGAGCAAGCAGAATTTTGTTTTATTTTTATCTAGGTAACATACTAATTTGAAATTTTCATCTTAAGTGAAAGAGCTTTTGATAATCAGTCTCCTGTACAAACATTAAGATAACAGTCATTTGATTTTAAATCATCAACATGTTCAAAATACTGGTGAAAATTATTTAATTTTGGGGTAATAAGGACTGGTTAGAACCCACATATATAAAACCCATATTTATAACTGTTACCATGTTGCAAAAGTTATGGCTATTTCTGAACAGCTGCTTTTCTTGTTTTCCATATGACCAAGAAGAAGCATCTTTATAACGGGTGCTAACTGATATGGAGACCATTTTGGTAAGTCCTAGATAGAATGTTAACAATGAAGCCGAATGTTTATGTCTGGGTTTAAAGCAATTTCAAACACTCATTACTATTTTGCTTTACTTTGACGAACTTGAATTTACTTCAATTATTCTATTTGTGAAGATTTATTTGGGATAAGAAATATTCTATTGAATTTGTGTGCTGTAATGTGGGAAAATGTCATGTTTTTCAGTTTCTATCAATGTGAAATAAAATTTAATTTTGGCTTAAAAAAACACACAGTAAGCCAGAGTACATGAAGTAATTTATTGATATTGGTTAAGATCCATTATATACAGGTAGAAACCATCAAAATTGTACAAAGAACCATTAAGAATATAGATACCGTTTTTTTTATAGACAAAACAACTGGAAAATATTTTAAACAGACAATATATAATTATGAAAAAAGGAGAACACAAATTGTTCTACCAGACAGATTTCAGGCTTTTTAAAAGTCTGCTGTGCAGATCTTAAGTTGAAAAAAAAAATCTGTTTAATGTAGTCACGGGGTTTTAAAAACATTAGGTCTAAGATAAAAATGAAGTCTTTTTCTCTCACAGTAAAAGGGAGAGAAACCAAGATAATTTTACCATGAATCTATACAGTTTGAAAAATAATTTATATAGCAAGCACAAAGAAAATTGAGGCTGCAAATGGTTCTGTAAACTAGGTATTTATGAAATGCAAATTGTGTCAGCTTTAGAAATTAGAAGTTGGACAGCCAGTAATGGACTATTCCCTTTGCAGTACCACCACACCTCCACGAGCTTACCACCTGAGCACCAAAGCTGAAGGTCTGCGTGCTGTCCAGGCAAGCCATCCTGAAAGTAATCAAGAAATTAAAACTAGCCTACTATCATCAGAAATTTAGGCACCAAGTCGGAGACTGTCTCCTCAGGAATGCAACCTCAGTGGGAGAGCAGAGGACTCAGTTCAGCAGCTGACAGATCTCCTTGTGAACACAGCAGAGGAAATCCACATAAGATGATCCTCCATAGAGGCCTTTATCTTCCACCAGGAACTGTCGGAAAGCCATCTCCCGCTGCTCTCGCTGTTTCACTATGATGAGCTAGGAAACCCGATAACAGCAGGTTAGAAACAGATCGTGGAGAAGGTGCAGAAATCTCATTGTTTCAATCCCACCAAACGTGGAGAAGTGTGGGGCCTGGATGATGTGAGCATGCCTGTTTCTGTGGCTTTTTAAAAGGCACACACACCCATACCCACACCCACACCCACACCCACACCCACCCACCCACCCACACACACGGTTTACAGGCAGTTATAAGTCACCCAGTGTGGGTACTGGGAACAGAATTCAGTCTCCTGAAAGAGCAGTGTGTGTCATCTCTCCAGCTCCATGCCTGTTACTTGGGAGAGGAGAGAGACACTAACATTTAAACCCCAAAGACAATTTTAAGTGGCAAATTAACGTGAAAAATTGATCATAAGTAAATGCTATGGGAAAAAAGCTTCACACTAGCAATCACTATCACCTAAGTCTCAAAGGACAGGGTAGGTCAGAGAACATTCCAGACTGGTGCGTAGTGTGCTGTATAGCAAAGAGATAGAGACAGCCCTATTACAGACATTTAAAAGGGTGGCAAGGGATTAGAGACAATCACTATAATAATGAGTTTGGGCCCTTTGCAGGACAGGAGAGATGTGGGTACAGAGGAAGAAATGAGAGCCAACAAGTAGCAGGTACATTAGAAGAAGGTAAGGAGACGTGGAGTGGCCACAAGTCTAGGTGGGTGGTGGCCAGAATATGAATAAGGGATAGAGATGAAATGCAGCAAATATGAGAAAGAAACTAAACCCCTCACTAAACTCACTGCCCTTGGTGCAGCTACAGCTCAGTATACTGCTGGGCGCTTAAAGCTCTAATTGGCATGTGCTGTAAATGCAAGAAACAACAGATCTGCAAAATATAATATGAAAATGTAGAAACTCTCCTAGTTCATACTGAGTCCATGTGGAGATGCTAACATTGCTTCCTATGTAAGGAAGAGGAGCCAGGGCCCCTGCCACTTCCTTCACTGGTGAGACTATAAGGAGTGCCCCCACACAAGGCCTGCAGTTAGCACCTGCATCATCTGTATAGCATGTGTGGCATGGCCAGGAGGCCATGGGTCATAAAGAGAATGCCCATGCATCAAGGCTTCAAGTTCACATTGATTTCATATATATTTGTATGTATGTATATATATGTATGTATATGTATATATTATACACACACACATATATACACATATATATGTATATAATGTGTATATATATATGTATGTATATGTATATATTATACTCAAACACACACACACACACACATATACATATATATATATATATAAACATATATATATATATAAATTTAAAGTTTAATTTAAAAAGAGAGATTGAAAAATGACTAAGTCAAGAACTTGTGCAAAAGAATTTCCGGAGACTGGGGCTATATTTCAGGAATAACACTAGCATGTTTGAGATGCTAGATTCTGTCATCAGCCCTGGGGTTGGAAGATGTCTAAATTTGATGCACTTATGAAGCCTTGTGCTGTGAAATCTTGGGTTAATTACTTAACCTCTGCATGCCCAGAGTTCCTCACTCCGAAGAGAATGTGATTTATCTCCTAGCACTGTTGTAATGATTAAACGGATTAAACCATGTACAATACCTTAGGTGCCCGCCAAGCAATTCCTGTCACAGGTGTTAGCAATTATTTTCATTATTAGTATAATGCCAATACAAATCCCACATGTGCTAAACATGCATAGCCCAGAGAAATCTAATAAATATCTGTACATTTTGTAGATACTATGTAACGTTTCCCAGATGTTGTTCACATGGTCCACAGATAGCCTGCACTCTGTCCACCCAGACAGAGGAAAACTGTATAACCTGAAAAGCATTCTAGACCTGTGTCCAGTATGAGTCTTGTTTTCTGCAGTCTTGATGTGAGCCCCATGAACAGGGCCCCTGTTTCCTTGGAAATCCCGTGTTTACTCAGGATGTACTATGGTCAGAGCAGCCTTTCTTACATGACAAGTTGGAAATGCTCAGCTGAAAGAGAGCATCAGGTTGCGATCTTAAAGCACCTTTGGAGAGATTTCCTTTAAGGGATGTCCTCATTGGCTTCTCTGTTACTGTGATGAAATGCTGCCCGAGACCAGCATGGGGAGAAAGGGTTTATTTTAGTTGATAGGCTATAGTCCATATTGAAGGAAGCCATGGCAGGAACCTAGGAGCAGGAACTAAAGTAGAGGCCATGGGGAAAGCTGCTTCCTGCTCAGCTGCCTTTATTTTACAACTCAGGCCACCTGCCCAGCAATGGCTTTGCCCAACAGTGGGTTGGACCTCCTAAATCAATCAGCAGTCACGAGCATGCCCTATACACACACCCACAGGCCAGTCCAGCAGAGACAGTTCCTTAGGTGAGGTCTGCTCTTGCCGTATGTCTAAAGGCAACAAGTGACAATAACTATGCTGAGGGGTTGTTTTGTCTGTCTATATAGGAATAGAATGTGCCCATGCATGGCTTTGAGAAATGAAGTTCCTCTCTCACAGCCTACTATGGCTGCCACATTGCCTCTAGCAGTTTGATAGTCTCTATGGAAGTGGAGATGGGAGCCGAGGTGTTGAGGAAGTATCTCTTATATTCTAAGAGAACAGAACTTTTGCTGCACCTCCCAGACAGGCAGTGATACACCTTGAGATCACTTAAGACTGCTATCCTGGTGTGCAATCAACCTGTTGTTTAAATAGCCGTTAAGAGAACAGTGTAACAGCCAACTCTGCCTTGGGTTTCCCATGTACTACCTAGCTGTACTTTTCATGTCTCTCACTTATAATGCATGTGTGCTTCATGTTATAAAATAATTTGCTGAGACTTGCAAACAGGCTAAAAGCAGTCGTGAATGTTGACAGCAACATATGGATACTGCTTGACAAACAATGATGTTGGGGATGCTGTCATCATTGGGGTCAGTTGGAGTCAAGACTTAATCCCTTGTAAGACTCTATTGAAGATGCCCTCATTCCTTCCCCACATGACACTTTCTGTGCTGTCAATAAAGAGAGAGGAAAGGTCTTTATTAGACAGGTCCATACACAGAGCCAGGGACACACAGATTCACAAGATTGCCTTCGGGCAGGTTGAGTCAGACTCACACAGCAGACAGACAGGAGATGATGGAAGACTTAGAAAAAGAATTCAGGTCTGGGCTCATTAAGTGACACCAGGTGCTTTGTTAATTTTTTTTCCTTACTGCATTCCAACCAACCACATTTTGGTGTCCCAAGTGAAGAATGTCTACTAAGTGAAATCTACACAGCAAAAGAGAGTCAGCACAGACTTCTCTGGAAGCCTGGTAGATAAACTGATGCCTAGTGTGACCCAGTTGCTCCAGAATGGAAGAAAAGAAAGGGAAGGGAATCCCGGAGATGCAGCTGCTTTATGAAAGAAGAGTTACTGGTTGTGGTGAAGTGCAAGTGGGGAAGAGCTCAGAGCAGGAAAGAGGAAGGGACATAACTAAACACAGGGACAGACGCAGAGCTGGAGGGCGGGGACTAAAAGGGAAGCATTTTCTGGGAACACATTATGAGAGAAAGAGTGTCATGCAACTGTGACTATGGAACTGGAATTGCTGGGTCCCTGCTGTGGCCCTGGCCTTGTGTCTGTCCTGAGACAGCTGTGGGATGCTGACTAAATTAGCTGGCTCCTTCCAGTCTTTACAGTCTCCACCAGTCTGTAAAGTGGGGAGGGACATGGAAATGAAAGGATCAAGTGGAACAGTAGAGCATCGTTCCTTGTGGCTGTGACTTCTGTAGGTTTAATACGCTTCCGTCTGTTTATAGAGATAGCACCCTGGGAAAGTCAGAGCAATCTCAAAGTACCAGTAGATGCATTTCCACGTAATACATCTGATAACTACTCCAGCTGCTTCTGTTCTAGTCACACATCAGAATAAAGTTTACCCCTAGCTACATTTTTTTTTTTTTTTTTTTTTTTTTTTTTTTGGCTTTTTGAGACAGTGTTTCTCTATGTAGCCCTGGCTGTCCTGGAACTCACTCTGTAGACCAGGCTGGCCTCGAACTCAGAAATCCACCTGCCTCTGCCTCCCAAGTGCTGGGATTAAAGGCGTGCGCCACCACTGCCCGGCCTACTTATTTTATAACCAGTGTTGAAATGGCTTTAGCTCAAGGGTTATTAGAGTAAGGGAGGAAAATCAGAGGAGAGAAAAGCCTGGTTTTCCTTGGTAGGAGGGGCCATGAGGCACAGGATAACCTCCACGGCCCGACTCAGCTCTTCCTTGCCAATGGACATGTGTGGGGGGTACAGCCTCCACAGCTGCGATGAAGGTGGCCACCACCACATGATTAATCATAGGATATAACTATGAACATGCATTAAAAGGTTTCTGAAGAAATGCCACTTGAAGGAAGAGGGGAAATTTTCATTTTACCTTCATTGAGTACGGCTTCTTTTGCTGAATTTTATTCATTATCATTCTGAGTTGTTCAGAGTGTGGACTTCCCACCTCAGGCAGCGACGGCTAAATGTAAGAGCACCACAATTTCAGTACAACTTGAGACACTTAGAACAGAAGCAGCAATACAAGAGCACCAGAATGTCGGCGGCATCCCTCATGTGCCACGTGGACTACTTATTGGCTCAGTTCCTTGATCTGAAAACTGAAAACTCGGGAAGCTCAGCTACAAACCACTCATTTGTATCAGCACACAGTTCCACCCATGAACCAGGTATCTCTTTCAGAAACACAGGTCACGGCTGCAGTGTGTTTTAGGAAGAGGGTATCTTTAGACCTTCTCTCAGGAAGGTGATTAAGTGCTTTCAATGCCACATTGGGAGAGAAAAGAATGTCCCTTTCCCTTCTTTACCAAATTCTACAGTGTTCCAGCATCAAAGTAACCATGAGGGCTGATTCCTTGAGGAGACTCTGCCCGCTTTATTTCCACGACATCTGTTTAGCTTGTAAATCAGCACAGTTGCCTTTGGAGCTCTTTCAGGTAAGAGACAGGGTGCTGATGCTGCCAGCTTCTCAGTGAGAACATACCAAGATGCAGTCAACACTCTGCCTGTGAGTTAGCCACCAGGGAGGCGAGGAAGCGTTCTATACGGGAAAGCTTCAAGTCTTAGGGAAAAATCACAGCCAATGTATCTCATAGTTCTGAGAAGGCAGAATATTCATCACTAATGCTCACACTCCACCCCTTGTGATATTTTCTGGCGTCATGGTGAATCATTTTATTCAAGAAATAACATTAAGTATATAACACATATCCCAGAGTGCCAAGTGAGCCTAAAAGTAAAGTAACCCTATTTGGGTCTTAGTTTTGTTTCATTTTGAAAGCTAGTGAGGAGGTATGCTAACACAAGCCCAGGCCCAGGATTCTTGCCCTATGGCTGAGAGACCCATAATCTCGTGTGTACTGGGGGCTGACAAGGACGTCTGTGCCAATGTTAGCTCTGATGTTAGTGCTGAGTTTCCTAAGATATTTTGAAAATAGTTATGTGTATTCACTTCTTTATCAACACACGATTTCTTTTGTCATGACTAACAGAAGAGAAGAGTTTAGGGTAGGGTTGGGGACACAATCTGCTTTGTGTGGTTTTTATTTTGTGCCTCATTAATCTTATTATGTAGCAAAATACCTATGAGGGATTCTGAATGTTCTCCAGCGGGCAGTTCATCAGCGAGGATGAAGAAACGAGTTGAAAACTAAATGCAGGCTCTACCCCTGGCCTCACCTCCCACAAAAACCTGCCTCTGGCTTGACTAGTTCATCAGGAGCACAGTGCTGCAGCAGCCACCTCACCGATGTGTCAGGAGAATGAAGCAGAATGGTGGGCCTCTGCATACAGAGAACAGCCACTGGTGAACACCAGTGTGTGTGTGTGTGTGTGTGTGTGTGTGTGTTCATGTGTGGTATATGTGTGTGTTTGTGTGTGTGTGTTCATGAGTGTGAGTGTCTGTGTGTGTTCCTTTGTGTGTTCATGTGTATGTATCTGTGTGTTCATGTGTGTCTCTGTCTGTGTGTGTTCATGTGTGTACGTGTCTGTGTGTGTGTGTTCGTGTGTGTGTGTGTGTGTGTGTGTGTTGGGTCCTCTGCAAGGACAGCAAATATTCTAAGCTATCAAGCCATCTCTCCAAACCTCTGTATCACCAATTTCTAGTGAAGCCATGTTTAGGTTAACACTTCAGTAAATTATTTTACACTTTCTAATTTTTATTCCTCAAAATACAGTTCTCAACTGAGCTATACAGACACACACCGTTTTTCTTCTTTGTATCATAAAACTGCACATAAAATTTAAGAACTTGTATTTGTAGTTTATCACAAAACTGAAGAATACTTGCCATATCTGTGTTGATATGTGCAAACGACGGCACATTAAATATCCCCTGAATCAGCTCTGGTGGGCTGCCCACTCCAAACCATAAGAACATGTTCAGCCCATTAGCCAGCAGGAATATTCCTTCTTCGGAGAGCCGGGACTCGGAGCAGCGGACGGCCGGTGGCAGCGCTGCGCTCTTCACATCTAACGTGTGCTGTTTGGGCAAAGTCAAGAGACTAAGAACTGTGCCTCTGCTCCTCTCTCCTCTCATTTCCTTTTTCTTTCCCCCTTCCCCCTTTTAAGTACACAGTTAATTAAAACCTACAAGAATCTCTGCCTTGTGCAGCTAATGGTCTTTTTGAGGAAGAAAGACCTGTTCCATAAAATAAGACTTGCATACTCGTAGAGGCCGTTGAGAGCTGTGCAGAAAGCAGACGGTAACTAGGATATGTGTCAGTGTGGGGGCGGGGTGGGTGGGAAGGCTGCTGGCAAAGGTAATGTTGAGTAAAGCTACCTGAGGAGGTGAGATAAGGTGAGGAGCTGAGCCTGGGGAAAGAAAAAGAAGAACATTCCAGATACACAGAAACACGTATGCGCAGGTCCTGAAGTAAGAGCCTGACTAGGGTATTTGAGGATCATCAGAGACCTGTATGGCTGTCACGATAAAAAGGACAGAGCTCAGAAAGGGGTGGAGAAGGCTAACGCAGGGCCAGTGATGCTCTGAACTGGCCTGAGGAGAGCAGGGCCGGGCTGCCATTATCTATCCAAATGGGATCCCTCTGTCTGACCTCCGAGCTGCAAGCAGACTGGAGCAGAGAATGATGGGAAGAAGCAGAGTCACGAACGAGGCTGAGACTGCAGGAGCACAGTGACGGTTATGTCTGAGTCTGGGGGGCAACAAATGAGGGACAGATGTGGCTACCCATGCAGAGACAGGAATGTGCCATCAGTAAATGACATCTAAAACACAGAACACAAGGGCCACTAAGGGATGGAATGCAGGCAAGGAGACACTTCCCACAGGCTGGGCTCCGGTTTCTAACCCCTTGGCCCATCCACTGTTGACCATTCAATTTTTTTGTGGCAATCGATCATTTGAAATAATTTTTGTCATACCTTCACGTTCACCAAAGTAATCTCCCTTATTTCTAAGAGTTTATCACTGGCCACATCACTACTGAGTGCCTACTGTCTGTAACTACTACGATCAAGGAGGAATTGTATACAACACACTGGCGGCCTTCTGTATCTCAGGAAGAAAGAGTCCAGGCAGAAGGTAGGGCTTTCAAGATGTTAATAACACCTCGACAGAGAGGAATACATTGCCATGGGAGCCACTGATGACATAAGCAGCTGGGCTCTTGCATAGCACGGGTACCTTCATGTATATGTTCATCTGTAAGTCTTTGAATGCACACGGTAACTCTTAGACAGTCACACATTACAGAAGAACAGACCACTCATGCCCACGCAAGATTCCCCCAGCATAGGTACAGTGGTCTTCTAAGATATGGAATCCGATTGAAGTTTTCTGGCACCAACTTGTTTATAGACTTCTAAAGGGGCCTAGTTAATTGATTACTAAGAATAATAATCAACTTGAGAATAATGCAGAAAGGAAAGCAATCTGAACAAGTTAGTGAAACAGGACTCCTTACATCCTTCCCCAGGCACGCCGAGCATATAAACATTGAGAGCTTCTGCTACAGGCCCGGGCTGCACATTTCTGACTTTGAATTTCTTAGGAACAAGAGCCCAGCACAGGCTTCCCTCCCAAACATCTCCGGGGACCATGCTTACAATTGGCAGGAGCAGTGGGTAGAAGAAGAGCTGGGAGTCAGCCACGCCCATGGTCATGACCAGCTGCCGTTGGTACGCCCGCTCATCAGGGGAGATCTCTGGTCTGCTGAGCAGCACACAGTTTTTCAACAAACTATTTATGTACACAGGCAGCACTTTCATGGAGTCTGGCAGGATGAGCTGAAAGAGAAAACACTTGTTTCACGATCCTTTCCTACTTATAGCTTTCTCTTTGTATTCCTCTCTCTCTCTCTCTCTCTCTCTCTCTCTCTCTCTCTCTCTCTCTCTCTCTCTCTCTGTGTGTGTGTGTGTGTGTGTGTCTATTATCAGAATCCTCAATGACAAGAAAAGCTCCCTCAGGACTCTGACAGGATGTATTCCACATCTTACACCATACAGCTTCATATCAGAAGTCTCTTTCTTCTACTCGTCTGCTGAGTAAGGAGTAGAAAGGACAAACTGTTTAGCTGATTTAGGCAAGCACATTCCAGAATGTTTCACCTCAACATCTGATCTCGTTTCAAGGCACCAGAGTGAGTAAACAGAAGATGCAGGAACTGGAACATGGTCACGTTTCAGAGCCAGCAGCCCCAGTGCCATTGCTAAGCAATTTATAACATGGTATGAAGAATAAATACTCTTGGCTTCACAAACAGAAGTACATATATACCCTTTCAATATCTTGGAATTTTACTCACTGTCTCAAGTTAACCAGGAATATTCAGGTTGTTTATATATCCGCCATGTTAACTACCACAGCAGGGTGAGCTTGGCACTTATGAAGACAACCCTACAGAGGCTGACCAGAGGGGGCTGGGTTGTACGGAGCAGAGGAAAGGAAAGAAGAGAAACAGGAAAGAAAGCCAATGGAGGAAGCGTCATTAAAGACTGGAAGAAAGCAAGAAGAAAGTCTTACTAATATTTTTGAGGTTAGAAGGAAAAGGTGTCACAGATTATTACTGTAAAGTCTCTCCTGAGCTTCCCTCCTCCATAATAAAATTACCCTGGAGAGAAAATTACTGGTTAGGGGTGAGTCAAAACTCACGGAACCCTGTTTGACTGAGTTTGGAAAACATTTTGCATTTTCTAAGGATGAAGAAGTCACAAACAAAAAAAAAAATTGGCAATTTTGTAGTTAAAGTCTCTGTCTTATTTTTTTTAAAGAGGACTTCACTGGCATTTTAAATAAAAGATTTACTTCATTTCAGGTGTGCAAATGTTTTGCTCAAATGTATTCATAGTACATGAATACCTAGTGCTCTCAGAGGTCAGAAGAGGGCGCAGGATCCCCTGGAACTGGAGTCACAGACAGTTGTGAGCCACCATGTGGTTGTTGGAGATCAAACTCGGTCCTTACAAGAGTACCAAGTGTTCTTAACTGCTGAGCCATCTCTTCAGCCCCTGGTTTGCCTTTTGAGGAACATTTTACTCCCAAATAATACAAGTGGCTTATTAGCTTTCATAAAGGTAACTAACCCACTTATATAAACCAGAACATTTGCTGGAACATTCCTTCGATGCTTCTCATGGCTGAGCATCTGAGTCAAGAGTGGTGACTCCTTAAATTCTGAATCCAAGTGGCTTCACTTGCCTTTGGTAATTGAGTAAAAGTAGTCCACTCAGGTCTGTTACACAATCAAAGTATGTGTCTTGATGGTCTGGCTTGGTGTTGGGGTCTGGATATGGAAAGTGCTCTAAAGATGCAGTATTGAAGGCTTGGTCTTCAGTGTACAGTGGAGGTGGGTGTTGGAGGTGATCGGATCGTTAGTGCCATAACCTCGTTGGCTCGTTAGTCCCTGGCATCCTTGGATGTTAGTGCCCTAGATTTGTTGGTGCAATGAAAGGCTCAAATGGAAAAGGAAAAAATCTCATTTTCAAAGAGCAGGAATCATCTCCCACTGGCTCATCCTGAATACAACAAGTGTCACAATGGTTTGTTCTATGTTTAAGCCATAAAAACAGATGATCAGGTGTAGACACAAGTGTTCTAGCTTTTAAACCAGAACGAGATGGTAAGTTTTACTCTTCCCCTTAGATAAGTAAGACTGTTTTTTCAGTTAAGGTCTTTAAAGGTAAACCACTTTGATATTAGCATTTAAACTTCGAGGGAAGATACTAATTGTACCTGCTCTATGTCAACTGCTCCTGCTGGAAGGGGAGATACTCCAGAGGCAGAAGAGAATCTTCCAAAAATCCAGGACAAGAAGTAAGGATGTGTGCAAAGTGCTCATGACTAGACTCCATCCAAGATGGATTCTGTAAGCACCTGGCGGGATCACGTGACTCAAACAAGCACACTTCCAAATTCTGCCTGCCTGCCTGCCTTTCTTTTCTCTCCCCCTTCCTTTCCTTCCTCTTTTTTTTTTTTTTTTTTTTAAGACAGGGTCTCACAGAGCTGAGGTAGGCCTCAATAACCTGGAACCTTGATCCTGTTCCCTCCCCAGGTGTATGCCACCATGACTGACTTATGCAATAGTATTGAAACTTGAGTTTGCCAAAGTGCAAAGCTCTTGGATAATCAAGAGAACTGACCAGCCAGGCATAACTGTCAACACAGAAGTTAGAAGAAGGGATGAGTAGTCACTTCAGGTGGTTGGAAGGGGACTTCCCTATAAAGCACAGGCTAAGAAACGATTGCCTTGTTTGCCTTTTTCATTCAGCTGGAAAATTTAGATGCAGAATTTGTCTGTATTCTCTTTCTGCTAACAGCTTCCTCGAAGGTGGAGTAACTACTTTAACAAAGAATGAATTAGAAAACAATTTCTACTAGTTTCTCACAGAATTCTTTTTCAGTCAAAATTAGTTAGGTAGTCAGGATCCAGTCCTGAAAACCAGCATCTAACGTTACTGACACAGGGAAGCATGTGCTTAGAGGACATAAGCCAAGCAAGCGGCTCAAGGTTTACCTAATTGTTCAGATCACTTAGATAATGCCCAGAGACAGTTGTTTCAAAGTGATTCTATTAATAATGTTTAAGCAGGAGGATTGCTGCACATTCAAGGAGTGCCTGGTCTACACAGAGAGAGGCAGGGCAGCCAGGTCTATATATATATAACTTTTAAATGAAAATAATTCCATCATTTATGTAATAAATTATATTTACTTTTTAAAGAGCCACTGTTTCTACTGCCATCAGTTCATGGCAACCTTATTTATACACCTAAAATATATTTAAGCATGCACATTTCACAACAAAATACCTAGGTCTATAAACAGAAGAGAACCCTAGCATATTGTGACATTTCTCTGTTTATAAACAGTGTATTTGTGACTGTCACAGTTTTGGTTCAGACACTTTGTAGAACCCAAGTTTCTTCTTCTGATGTTGGCTACAAAGGCATGTAAGTCCATGGTCAACATCCCCCCACCCCGACCCCCACCCCCACCCCCACGCAGCTGCATCCTCAGTTTCCCTGACTGCATGATCTACTTGATTGCATCTCGGAGCAGCAGCTGCATGCCCTTGCTCTCTCTACACACGCTGGCTGCTTAGCACAGCGGGGACCTCACCTGGCTTGCTGCAGACGGACTGGCACAGTGCTTCCGGTAACATGCCAACATATGGGCAGTCTGATTAACTAAAATTTCCCGGATGGTCTTCAAAGGCTGGTTCAAAACTGCTTTAAAAGCTAGAAGCACAAAACCGCAAATAGAAAACACAGGAAAGCTTTAGAAACTGATCTCCTTGGATAATAACCAAGAACAAGCTGCTGTTATCTTCGGACTACCAAACAAGGATAGCGCTCTCCACCGCTCCTCTTTTGAGTAAACAGTATGATCTAATCGAAGAGGGACAATGGCCTAGCTATAGCAAAGGGTGACATCGCCCATATTTATCTTGAGACTACTAGAAATAGAATTCCGTACACAGAAAAGACAGGCCAGTTTGTTATCTCCCCAAGTCCTAACTTCTGCTGACTGGAATGCTCTCTTCCATACCTTAAGTACAAACTTTCAGAAGGGCAATGAAATTACCCATCCTGCATCTTAGTCATCAGGACCCAGACAATCAACACTGGTGTAAGTCAGCAGTGCTAGAGGGCACACTCACACACTTAAATTTCACCTCAGACTCCTCACTAGTAAGAAAACTTGGGCCAAATCTGTGTGGTCTGACCCTAGAGAGGCAGGTCTCCCTCATTACGGCTGGAGGAGCTGGCCATTCTCCAACCTTCGACTTCACTGGTTCTTGTGGTATTTTCTGGCTTCCGACTAATTACCCAATGAGTCTCAACTGAATCACCGATCTATGAGATTAACAAGATGTTACCTGACTTGGCAAAGAAGTTGATGAGGGCATCCGTTTCACAGTTCTTGTACAGATCCGCTAGCTGGGTGCTGCAGTTTAAGGCGAGATTGTGAATCCGGAGTCTTCGCTGACCACTGATGGTCGTGTAGAGCACAGCGCACTGCAGAAACAACATCGAGGCACGGGTATTACCGACCAGATCCAGCCTAGCTAACTTAATCCCGCTGGTATGTGTAGAATCATATGTACAGATGAATGATTTCTAAAAATTTCCAGTGCTTCTCCATTATTTTTAAAGATTGAGTAATACCCGGGGGAAGAACGATTCATTCACTCTAACATTTCAGTGGTTTATGCTTTTGAGCTAGTCACGTGTAAATACCTGTGCACATTTCACACAGACTTGCATTTCACAGATTTTACTACCAAGGATCTAGGTCCAGAAACAATGTTGGCATACATTCATTGCTCTGCCCACGCTCACTTCCCATGAAAAGGCATAGCTATTTTATGGTGCACTGAGGTCTGCCAGTGAATAGCCGCTACCCAGGCACCTGTGATTCAAAACCAACCATTAAAACCCTTCCTCATCCTGTGTCAATCTCTCTACCCTTTAAGTATAAAGCTGATGTTTGAAAACTATGATCTTTATATTTTTCTTACTTTATATCTTTAATTGATACTCACAGCCTGTCCTATTCCACTAGCTTATGATATAATGCTTAGATAATCCTAGAGGTTACACTGTGACCCCTATATGCTGAAGGTCTAACCCCCTAGCCCTGCACCTTAGAATACAACTTCACTGGGAGGTAAACCTTTCTCTTTCTCTCTCTTTTTTTTACTTTTAAAAAAGTAATTAATAAATATATTTATTATTATTATTATTATTATTATTATTATTTAATCTTTTTTCTTTTACAGTGCAGTTGTTATCCCCCTCCTGGTCTGCCCTCCCACCCACTCCTCATCCCATTCCTTCTCTTTTTTGAGATTAATATAATCCCAACATTTCTCCCTTCCCTCTCCTCTCTTCAAATCCTCCCATTCACCCTCCACTTTTTCCTTAAAACCCATGGCCTCTTATCTCACTAGTTGTTATTGCATGTATATATGTATATATGTATTTATTCCTCACTAAAACACTATAACATGTAATGTCACTTGTGTGCATGTTTTCTGGGCTGGCCATCTGGCACTGGACAATCAGTTGGTGTGCTCTTCTGTAGGGAAGAGTGTGGAGGTAGCACCTTTAAAAGGGAAAATTAACTAAAATGAACTAACTAGGGGAGGGTCACATGACTGCAAGAACCTTGGACAAAAACACTTCACAGAAACCAGTTTGTTGATGCCTGACCCTTTGCAGCAGATGGCCAGGCCAAGGACCCCTATGCCACATAAGTAGCATATATGTGTTGACCTGTGGGGAAGCCACTTAAGAGTGCTCTAAGGACTCGTGCTTTGGAGAAAGAGTCGAGTTTTGTTATGAAGAGAGGAGCACATCTGGCGGCTTAGTCACCTGGATCAGGGCCCCGACATCTTCACTGAGCTTGTCATCATGCTTGAACTCTACCGTCACGGCCTTATCACAGTCGATGGCCGCCATTTCCACATCCGTGGTGTTGTTCATGAATATTCCACCAAAGAAATCAGTGGCCCTGAAACCTAAAGCACAGGGGGAAAGGGAAATTTGGGTCTCGAAATTTCGATATTATTCTAAGAGACAATAATTTTGCATAAGAGACATGAAACGGTGTGTGTGAGATTACCTGTGCTGGTTCGAACCCTCATAATGGCATCAAAGCCTATTTTCTTCTCAATATCATTCCGGAGGTCATTCAAAAACCTTTGGCTATCCAACTGTATCTACAAGATAAAGTGTGATCAGTGGCCACCAGGTGGCAGTAAAAGACTTCAAATAATGTTATTTTTAACTCATTTTCTACCACTTTTTATATTTTGACTTAGCACACTTACATGGATATCTTATGTACATATATGATCTTATGAAAGTACACAATCTTTGGCAGTGACTCTTAAGTTTTAATAAATAAAACCTTTACCTACTTTTCACCTTCATAACATTTAGATGGGAATATTCATTTATTTTACAAATGAAGCAATAGCATAAGCGAGTCACTGAAGGGTCTAGTGTTAGACACACGAACAATGAATGGTTTAATATATTCAGTGAAGCTGGAGACAGACACCGGGAGGGTGGTGTGGGTGGGGGAGGTTGTTAGTGGGTGTCTTATTTGGAAGCGCTGCACCATGTGCGGCTGAGCTGAGATTTACCTAGAACACGACTTCGCTGACCGGCAGCAGCCAATGCTATATCTCTGACCTGGTCAGGTAGACCTTTATACAATTCTCACCATTTCTGTTTGACAGGCACAGAGAGGCACAGAGAGGATCAGAGAGGTACACAGACACACACACACACACACACACACACGCACACACAGGCACACACAGACTCTCATTCCCAATCCCCCAAACAAAGAGAAGATGAAAGGAAACAGAGACATCACAGACAGTACTCATAAAAGATACTTCAGGTACACACCAGATGCCCGACTGTGTTCTTGACCGTCATTTACACCCGGCAATATTATTTAATGGAAGATGCTATTAAAATTTTTACTTTAAAAATTTTTTTTTACTTTAAAAGCTAAGAAGTAAATGGTAAGATATGATTCAGTCTACAACAATGCACATAAAGGCTGAGAGGACTCATAGCCAAAATAACACTAACACTGATTATAAAATACTCTAGTCCTTATTGCAAGGGTTTTCTCTCGCTGGATTATGACAGCACTTCTTTTTTAATAACATGATGAAATCAATAATAAGCTTCGGTATATTGACAAGCAAGTAAAGGGCTTGTATCAAAAATTATACAGAACTAGCACACTACTGAAACACATAAGGGGATGAAATCAAGAGTGGTGACATCCAGTGCCTCTTGCCAACACCACCCTGGATCGCTGTGTAGCTAACTCACTTCAATGACAATAGCTTCACCCATCTGGGACCCCAGTGCTACCCTAGCCAGGACTTTATTAAGAAGATGGAGGTTTCTGATCAAGTGTACGTTCCTCACTGGAGAATGAGCTGAGGCTCTTGCACGGTGCCTCAGATACCCAGAATTCTGACCCGATGAGTGTCTGATTGTTACCATTATTAAGACCCCATATGTAAGTGTATCTCCAGACATACATTTATCCAGAAGCCTTCAAAGGGTTCTTAAAGCTTTTTTTTTAAAAATGTATTTCATTCTCAATCTTTACTTCAGTCTTAGTTAACTTCTGGTGCAAATATATAACTGGATGCTTTATCACTCATAAACAAAAACAGGACGAGCATTTGTCATCTGTTAGGAAAACACCCCTCTATGATCAGTTGCCCTGTGGAGCAGAGATATCAGTGACCTGGACGGGCCCCTCATCAGGAGGAGGCAATGTCCATTCTCTGTGTCTAAATACAGTAAGCCTTCAAGGCACAAGCATCCACAGGAGAAGCTTGTGACTGCCTATCCTAAACTGGCATGTATGCCTTTGCCAAATACAGGGGAGGCATGTTAGTCCAATGTGGAAGAGTAGGGGGCTTAATGAGCTGAACCTGCCTCAGATTTCATCAAATTTAAACAAACGTTTTCAAATATTATCTTAGGTATATCTAACTTCCCTATACTTTGTATGCAGGGAAGTATACTTTCCCCTACAGCAAAGTGCATGACTCGGGTAGTATGAGCTCAATGTGTGGCTAACGTCAGTGGGAAGCCAATCAAACCCCAACGTGGTTTTCATTGCTTGCATTTACTTTTGCTAGATGCAGGAGAGAACTGACTCCTGAAAGTCCTGCCCTGCCCACCAGAAGCAGCACATGCATATCTACATACACTCAAGTCCCCCACCACATATACAAACACATGGGGACGGGTGAGAGACAGCACCAGAGAAAGAGAGGGAGAAAGACAGAGACAGACTCAAAAGTCAAACAGGAAGGAACTGAAGAACAGGCAGCTTGCCGCTTACCTGAAAAACGTTGTATTTGTAAAGCGTTCCTCCCGTGAGCAGGGGAACCAGACCCAAGGAAGCCACATCCACAAACTGACTGGGAAAGAGGAACAGAGTCACCGAGCAGCTGTTGGCCACACAGTCCTTGGCCAGAGATTCGTAGACAGCTGTTTGGGGCTGGAAAAGTATCTTTAAAAAAAAAAAAAAAAATGAAAGAAAATAAAAAGAAAAGCCATGCAATATTTTTTATTAAAATTTAAGTTTCTATTAAATTTATTTTTTTAATTAGAAATTTTAAATGAAGAAAAATATGGGATTTTTACCTCCTCCAGGTAGGTAGACTGAGCTAATGAAATAAAACAGTTGGTTGCCTTCAGGTTATTTGATACTCCAATACCTTTACTGGAGCTGTCCCTACCCCACTTTCAATCTACCGTCCTGGAAGCAGCTCTGTGGATTGGATGGTGCTGTGTGACTGACATGTGTGTGCATTCAGCCAGAAGCATCTTCCATCAGAGACTGCTCATGGCTGCTGCACTGTCTCAGGTTTGAGCAAAGGCTTCTTTTCAGCATTGGATGCCTTTGCTTCATGGCTAGTTTCGCATCCTCTGGTGAGTAAGGTCACGGGGCATCTGTGTTCCCTCTCCACTTTTCTCCTCTTCACGCAATCCCCACCTCCATGTCTGTAACAGTCTCCCAGATCACACATGGACGACGTGTGATCATATATAGACACGTCAGACATCAGCATCTTTAGTGACATGTAATCCTGTACAGCTGAAAAGACTCCTCAAGAGGGGGACCCCTTCTAACATTGCTTCAGTGACACCTCAAAGACTAACTGTTCCCAAGTACCTTCTCTTTGTCCGTGTTAACCAGCTTTTTGTCGTCTCTGTTCTTGAGCTTCCCCGGTGCTTCGGCAGTAGGCAAGGAGGAATGGAAGATGAACAGCTTCCCAGGGCACTCTGCTGCCTACAAAATCACACGAAATGCTTGTGGATTAAGATTTTGTTTTAAGCGAGTCATAAATATATGAAAAATCGCACCCTGCTCCAGTCAGAAAGAAAGAAAATACTGTTGGGGAAGAGGACAAAAGGGACCTCTTGAATGTTGTCAGAAGAAAAATGCACGTCAGCCCAGTCAGTGTGGAGAAGAGCGTGGAGCCTCCTCCAGGAACTGAAGAACAACCACCGTGCACGAATGAGTCTTCCAGGAAACAGTGCTCATAGACTGCCTTTACCAACCAGACTTTCACCCAACCTGTAACCAAGTCAATAATGTGCTTGGAGGTCACTTATCACCGTTTGGTCAACCTGCATCCATACTGTGTACTCAGCCTGTTCAGAATTAAGTCACCTTTGATGAAAACAGTGTAACCAGTCTGAGGATGGACTCCCTGACATAACGGGCTCGATTTCTCCTTGGTGACCCACACATGCCACTGACTTGGGCAATATATGTGTGGGTAAGATATGGTGGCCTCACCTACGGCCATTCACTGGAAGCAGAGAGGCACTGAAATCAACAAAAGGAGTTAAAGACAACAACAACACATGAACGTAGACCAATAACATAGGACTGTGGCTTTGTGTGCTGTTCTGGGTCAGTTCCTCTCTTGTGAGACTCCTATAGAAGACCAGTTAAGACCTAAGCTCCTCCATCCCTTTTGCTTCCATATTGGCTGTGCTGTTCAGCACATAGAGTATGGCCTTTGTTCAAAGAGACCTGATGAGGCCAGGATTCTTCAAATCCGATCAAGCTCACTCTTGGGTAAAGAATGCCAACGGTTAGTTTCTTTTCTTAAATGTGACACTGTCTTGCCTGATAACAAAGACTGATAACAAAGACATCGTACTTCTGGATACATAGACAACGTCCCCTAAGGCCACACACCACAGGGATACCTGAAAATAATCCATGCTTACTATAGCCCTAGTCACAGGAGTCAAGTAATGGCATTGGTCTAGATGTTCATCAATAGGTGACAAAGGACACAGAGGACATATACACAATGGGATTTTACTCTGCCACAAAGCAGAATGGAATAATTTGCTGGGCAACGGACACAAATGGAGATGGGTTCTCATACTGAGTTAAATATGGCAGACTCGGAAAGACAACACGTCCTATCTCACTTTTGCCTCCTGTGTTTTACACACACGTGCATATGACACGCTAGCAGAACAGACACCGGAGAAGGGAAAGAAACTACAGAGGGAGAGGAAGGAGGGGATGCTGGGGAAATCTAACAATCGAGGACTGTCTGCAGTGAGTATACATCAGTAAAGCATTTGCAAACTGCCTACTACTTTTTAATAGGTTTAAAATCTTCCTCAGCACTGAAACCACCACAAAAGCAACAGCCGGTATTTGTATCTGAACTGTCACCACCATCTTTCTCCTCAAATGTAAATGACCCTCCCCTTCTGTTTCTGCTTTCAAGACAGTATCTAGTCTTTTACTGTAAAAAAGAAAGAGAAAATTTCCTTAGATGGAGACTTCCTGTGTTAATTGGATCAAACTAAAAATATTTCTTACAGTCACACACAGCTCTCAAAAATATAAAGTAAAATATTTCTTGTCTGAGCCACCCAATTCTCCTAAAGAATTCACTAAGTTCCTTATACCTATGTAGATGGTGTCTGATCACAGAAGTCCTAACATTTGTAGTGTAGGTGTTAAGATCACATGTCCTAGTTTCTACAGGCTAGGGTTAGAATCTTAGCCACTGTGTTAGCTTAATGGCTTTAGGAAAACCACTTGGCTTCTCTATGCTGCATTCATATCATACATAATGTAGTAGACATAGTAACAGAAGACAAGAGATGGAAGACTTCAGTTAATCATAATAAACATAATTGATTGTTCTACTTAGGGCCCATTAAAAAAATTCAGTGCTGTAAAAATATAAAGTGCCTGGGCCTATGGAGATGGCTCAAAAGATAAAGTACCTACCATTTAAATGTAAGGACCTGAGCCCAGATCCCCAACCCAGACATAAAAAATAGGACTGGTAGGAACAGTGGATGCCTATAATCCCAGTACTCAACTGGGAGAAACAGAAAAATAGGCAGAATTGGCAAAGTTCCAGTTCAAGACAGACCCTACCTCAAGGAGAAAAAAAAAGAACAATCTGGGAGGATACCTGAGATCAACTTCAGGCCTACAAACACACACACACAAACACACACATACACACCTACCACACACACACTCACCACATACACCATACACACATAGTCACAAACTCAAACACATCACACATATACTCACCCACTCACACACACCACATATACACACATACCACACAGTCACACACACACCACACACATACACACACACTCACACACACATACACACACACCTACCACACACACACCACATACACACCACATACACACATAGTCACAAACTCAAACATATCACACATATACTCACCCACTCACACACACCACACACATACTCACACATATGAACACACATGAATGCACACCTGCACACATTTGTCTGTACACACACTCACATTTGTATATATACACAATACATACATAGGTAGAAAAACTTACAAGAACATAACACACACATATGTAAAGGCAGATACCATAGCTGTATTTATTTGTTCTTATTTAGTTGTTTCATTTTGAAGCTATACTTTGGCTAACTACAGACTTATAAAGCATTTTATATCTGGCGAATGGTTTTACACCCCGACAAAATTTGATGTCTTTGCCAAAATTTGATTGTGCTCACAAGAGGGACTCATTCAAAATGAGATGAATGGCACGAATCCTTCTGATTTCAGTAGAAATCGCTTACAAAGGGCAGGCCTCAAGAACTCTGTGCAAAATTCACCTTCAATGTAATAAATACTCTTCCTTCTGAGAGACCAACATTACTATTATTAACCAACCATCTGTCTCCTTCTCTGTCTCCCCACTCTAGAGGAAGGACCTTCTAGGATTCATGACACTATCTCTTGCAAGCTGCAAGCTTCTGTAAATAAAAGACTTCCTGAAGACAAGATAGCTTCATATCCCCACATTGGGCCTCTGTCTTTCCCTCATTACGTATTTCATATTGACTGTGAATGGAGTGTTGTGATGGTTCTTAAAATTGAATTTTGGTACTAGTTATGAATTATCTAAAGGTAGATTTAACACCTTCACTCAGGTCGTGATGGATTGCAGAAATAACCATTGACAACTATGCTTCTACAACTTTTTGCCCAACTTGTTTTTAAAGATTTACTTATTTTTATTTTATGTGTTTGAGTGTCTTGCTTACATGTATGCAGTATATCATGTACATGCAGTATGCATGGAAGCCAGAAGAGGGCATAGGATTCCCTGGAGTTGCAGGCGGTTGTGACCCACCATGGAGGTGCTGGAAACTGAACCTGGGTCCTCTGCAAGAGTAGCAAGTGTTCTTAACCACTAAAGTATCTCTCCAGCACACCTTCGTTCAGCTCAACTGACATCAAAGGAGGCAGCTGGTTCATTAATACTACCAATGTTGGTCTCTCAGGTAATTGATTTATGCATGTGTCAGAGTCTGAAGGAAATATAGGTTTTACCTCATGGGAAGGGGAAAGGCTGGGCTTAGAAAATGCTATGGACATAGTACAGCAGAAAAGCATAAAGCCCTTAGTTGGGTATTTCTAGGACATTTGAGAATGTGCACAAAACTTTCCAATCAGTCACTGTTTATCTTTCTGACAAATTTACCTGTAGGGTTTTTTTTCTGCTAATTTTTATCTGCTCTATTTGATTTAAGAAGTTTATTATATTCATATATATTCTATATATATGTGTGTGTAATATATATATACATATATATATATCCCATACATAGAATAGGTATATAATATATATTTGTGGTATATAATAAGTTAATTAGTAGCATATATAATTGTATATGTATATATACATATAAAATGTTTACTTGGTATCTATCTGATTGAAAGAAAAGTTGTAAATCAAATGGGGAGCCCAGTTCTGAAATGTCTTCACTTAGATGCAATAAAGCAGGTTTCCATTTTGATGTTTCTTCAGTTTCTACACCCCACCCATTGTGGATGGGATCTCGTCTCTGTCCTCTGTATGGGATATCCTGATCTGTTGACCAAACCACAGTCCTGGACTTTCCCAAGTTACCCTTGGCCTCCCCACTCCCTGTTTTTACTACCAGAAGAATTGTGTCTTGTATTGTAGAATTAAATCTCCCTGGCCACGCTTCAGGAAACTTAGGAGCAGGACAAGAGTCTAGACTGGCTTGAAAACACAAGCACTTAATGATTTATTTTATTGGTTGAAAAGAATGATGAGTGAATGAAAGGCCTCCTCAACACTGGTTTCTTCTTTGCACATCCTCAAACGTGTTAGGTTTTGTCCCAGGAGTAACGGCTACAGGTGAGAATTTTAGACGCTTCTTATGTAAACTATACTAATTTAAGTCTGATTTTCGGCTATTTAAGACCTGACTGTATTCATGAAGTCAGGTGAACTGCTATGTTTGGATATTTTTTTTTCTCATTTTTAAAACATCAACATTTTTATATTGGCTAGTTTTATGACAACTTGATCCAAGCTAGAATTATCCAAAAGGAGGGAACTTTAAGAAAATGGTTCCACAAGACCCAGCTGTAGGACATTTTCTTAATAAGTGACTGATGGAAGAGGGTCCAGGCCACCCCAAGGCTGGTGGTCCTAGGTTTTATGAGAAATCAGACTGAGCAAGCCATGATGACCAAGCCAGTAAGCAGCACCCTCCATGGCCTCTGCATCAGCACCTGCCTCCAGATTCCTGTCCTGTTTGAGTTCTTGTCCTGACTTCCTTTGCTGATGAACAGTGATAATGGAAGTGTAAGCCAAATAAACCCTTTGCTTTGGTCATGGTCCAATGATAACACTACGGCAGTTTTCATACACTTCAGTATTAATATAATATTAATATGCATTAATATAACAATAAACATGAATAAAACAAAAATAATGTACATGATATAAAGACACGTGAACTCCAGTGAACCAGACTCATGAATGGACAGCAGCGAATGCTTTATGTTACAGTAAGCAACACACAAGCAACTTCAGAGTATATTACTATCATAGTTATGGACAATGACTTATCAAAGTTGATATTAAGTTTTAGGCAAATGTCAGCTTGTCATCCTTCACCTCAGACATGAAATGTCGCTTTCAGTCTTAAAGTAGTAGAATGATGTTCAGAATCCTTTATGAATTATGATGTGTGGAGAGATTTACTTCTGAACTTCTCCTCACTGGAGGAGAGAACATCACTGACAACAAAACAGACATCTTCAAAGTAAAAAAAAAAAAATCCAGATAGGCTTACATGTATGTGTGATGTGTAATGTCACCATTCCCAGAGCTTTCAGTGGGGTAGTATCTAATACCTCAAAGTCACGTGTGATGTGGAACATACTGTTAGTTTTACATTAAATTGCCAACTAGTCTGACAGTTGAAGAACATCTACAACACCATGAGCAAGTGCTCCCGGTGTCATACCTGAACACTCAGGAATCAGAAAACCTAGACAAGAATCAGGTACTAGGGTCAGACTATAGAACTAGATACAACATTCTCGTGAGATCTGTTTAGGAGACTAGACCACCACTCTCCCTGTTTGCTTGTATTGTTCCTGTCACTCATTCTATTTTAAAAGTTGGTGTGGACTTAATTTTAACAATACAGTTTTAAGACTGACTTCGGGCACAAGCTGTCAAGGCCAATACTGCCATCTTCAGGCCTATGAAGACAAAATGTTGTTTGAGAGCTCAGCCTTCCCAGTGGGCACAAGGACAACCTCTACTTCGCCAGTCAATGAGACCAGGCCCATCAGTCACTCCCCTGACACAAACTGTACCCAGGCCTTGTCCTTGTGTGTTTGAAAACCCAAAGGAGAGGACACTATGGGACACTACATCACGTCCTACAGTTCCAATTCGACTGAACCAACTTTAAAAACAGACCATAAACAGTTCATCTAAAAGCCAAAGGGAGGGGCTGAGCTGAAATCCAGACAACCTCGGCTGTTCTGATGCTGACAGTGCCAGGGTGTGAACACTGAGAGGGGTTGTCCCTTGGGTTACTTCCTCCTGAAAACTGGAAAAGTTTAGACACCCTAATAACATAGGGCTTTGGTGAAAGTCGTATTGCACAGACAAAACCTCTTTTTTAAGTCTCTCTGTCACCAACTTTATCAAGTCGAGGTGGTCATTCCTCACCTTCAGGGCCTCCATACCGGCCTGGATGACAGGTGCAAAGACTGTCTCGTTTTCATTAGAGTCAGCAAACATCTCAGGAATCTGGTCCAATAAACTGAGGAAAACATGGGGAAAGGGTTTTAATGCTCAGCAAGTCTGTCATAAACTTCAGAAAATAAATCACTGATGTTTCAAGCCTCAACACATACAGGATTTACTTGATGAACAGCATGTGTGAGTCACAGGGAATGGGCAATTTGATAAAGACACCCCTAAGGGAAGAATATTTTAGCATGGTCTGCCACCCAAATCTACTCTTTGAATAGACTTACCTTCTTTGTAGACACTTTTTGATTCATGATATTACCTATTTATAATACCCAGAACTCTTTAAAGAATACTCTCTCATAATATGAGTGTGCACATGCAAGAAATACCCCCATCTCCTTCCCTTTCCAACAAGGAGAAAGAATTTAAAGGCTTGAGAGTGAATATTTTTAAAATGGTCTGTACACTAGGAAGAGGTAAATCTACCAGAAATGACAAGAGTTGCATAATCTATGTCCTATTCCCAACCCCCTACCCCCTACCCCCCTACCTCCTACCCCTGGCCAGCAACAAAGCCAAACAATACTTGTAGTTGAACTACAACACAATGGGACTTCAAACACATCTGATTTGCATCTAACTGGAAGACAGTTGATATTTACTTATGGATCACAGATTGGGATTCTTCATAGTTGACAAGGAATCCATCCAACAAAGGAACAAAGACCTCTCCGACATCCGTCACCACCATCATCTGAGGTTGGGCCAGATTACTCTTCACATTAAAGAAATGGAGAACTTTGTTGTATGTGATGAAGCCAACTCGAATTGCAGACGTCTCCTCATGCTCCTCCCTAGGAGGAAAAACAAAACCTAACTTGAGGCAGGAGCTCTTAAGAACACAGAACTTGCTCTGAGGTGATGAGTAGAGACTTGGAGAGTGGTTTGCCTTCCTCGGTTTTCTGCCTGCAAGACGAGGCTTCTCCTTAAACACAACCTCAATGTCTCCTATAGAACATATGAAATGCATATTTACAGTTCTGGTTTTAATTTCTCTTGGCCTTCATGGCGGGAAGGGATAGGGATTACTTCAAAAATAAGCAGGCTGACAAAGGAACACATTCTCAAAATTCTAGGTCAAGGATTAGATATCATGAAAACATTTACTCATATTGGCTAGTGTATTTTTTCTTTTCTTTCTTTATTTACTTTTGGTCTTTTCAAGATGGGGTTTCACTCTGTAGCTGTGGCTGTCCTGGAACTCACTGTGTAGACCAGACTGGCTTTGAACTCACAGAGATCCACCTACTCTGCTTCCCAAGTGCTCAGATTAAAGACTTGTGCCACTATGCCTGGTTTATTTTCAATTCATAGGAAATTAGACTGTGAATTTCCATGAACAGCCTGGGCTTACTGCATTTATATAAATTAAAATGTGCATAGCCAATGAGATGTCTGATGCAGCGGGAAGGAAGGGATGCTCACATTATTGACAGGACAGTTGTTCAGTCAGGGAAGGACCTACTGCCCTGCAAGGTACTTCTGCTGCACAGCCTACAAAGTCTCAGTGTAACAATAGCTAGATCTTAACAACACACAACAGAAACAAATAGCAAGTAAGTTACACTGATAGCAAGATTCCTTGTGATGGTCACGAGAAGATGACGAAATCTTTTAAGTCATTTCTTTTAAGGCCAACCTTGGTTACATGAGATTGCCTCAAAACAACAACAACACCTCAAAACCCTTAAATAATAAAATAAACAATGAATGAGAAGTGTGGGGGGAGTGTGTGTGTCTGTGTGGTGTGTGTGCTTGGGTGTGGCGTGCGTGTGTATAGTGTGTGCACATGCGCATTTGTGTGTGGTGTGTGGTGTGTGGTGTGTATGTATGTGTATATGCATGTGTGTGTGGGTGTGTGTTTATATGAAAGATCTGAGTACAAGTAAAAAAAGGAAGTGGAAGTGTCCACAAAGAAATATCTCAGAATGAAATCTCAGCTTCCACTGCACACTCTAGAGTACAGGCTGACAAGAACTGACTTTTCCCTGTCTTGCTTCTTTTCTCATTGTGGTTTTGATCAATGGGTAAAGTTTAAAAGGTTCTTATAACCTGTTGCAAAAGCAGTGAGCAAATGTTTACATGTGGGACCTTTGCATGCTCTCAGAAGCCAGGGTCCTCATGGACTGCATATACCCATGTGTAATTACACACATGTACACACATGTATGTCCTGAGCTGTGTGACTTCACATGAACAGCTGCTATGCTGCACGCTGGGCTGCCCTAAGCTATATCTTCTAAACCATGCTCGCTGCTCCTGGGCTTTCCCTTGTCTCCATTATTAAAGTCTTGCTTGTCAAGTCCAAACATAAATTCTTCCTCCTCTGTGAAATCTCCTGAGGCCGCCAGCTACAAGTAATTTCCTCTTCTACATCCCTGTAAAGCTTTTTTACTGGACTGTTAGTGTGCAGTACAGCCGGAAGCCAATGGAGGGAAAATCCCCCCCGCCCCAACCCCTGGGCCGCTCCAGTCTATTGCAAGGGAGAAATTGGAGTTTTGTTGAAGATGACTTACATGCTGGTAAAGCATGCTGGACTTTGGGGAGGGAAATCACAGCCTGTAATGGTCAGACCTGATTGTTAACTTGAGTGGATTGAGAATCAACCGAGGGACAGATTTTTGGACATGTCTGTGACAGAGTATCAAGATTAGGTCAAAGACCCATCCGGGATGTGAGCAGTAACATTCCTTGGGAGAAGTGGGGGTGTCCTAGACTGGATAAAAAAAGACAAAGCTTGGCTGGAGAGATAGCTCAGTGGTTAGAGCACGTAGCCATCCTGCAGAGGACCTGAGCTCAGTTCCCAGCATTCGTGTCAAGCATGATCTCTCATAACTCTAGCTCCAGGGAAAGGTGAAGTTCTCTTCTACAGAAGCCTCTGGGAATCTGCTCTCATGTGCACATACTCATAATTAAACATAATTACTGGAGAGGGCGAGAGGAAGAGGCTCAGGAGAGCTGTATTCACTTCTTGCTACTTCCCGACTGCACATGAGATGTAATCTTGCCTTCCCTGCTATGATGTTGTATACCCTTAAGCTGTGAGCCAAAATAAACCCTTCTTTCGGCTGCTTTTGTAATAGAAGTCCAAAGTTAAGCCACAATGGGGCAACTCTGGTTTAAAATCAGCCTGGCTAGAAATACTGAGTGTGCAATGAACAAATGCTACAAGTCACGGGTTTATTTGACAGCACATCATTCATTCACCTTCGTTTCCCAGTAACCTTTCATTGCTTAAGTAAAACTGTATGATAAATCATGAGCGACTGATTCTCTCTTCATAGTTAAAATGGAGCCAAATAAAGCATCTCTCCCTCCCCCTCCCTTTCTCCTCCTTCCCCCTCCCTTTCTCCTCCCTCCCCCTCCCTCCCCCTCCCTTTCTCCTCCCTCCCCCTCCCTTCCTTCTCCCTCTCCCTCCCTTCCTTCTCTCTCCCCCTCCCACTCTCCCTCCCCCTCCCCCTCTCCAGACTGAGAGCTCTCACTGGATTGGGTAGGCATAGTTTAGATGGGAAAGAACACAGTGGGAGCCACAGAGATCACTGAAAATCTAAATTAACATTTTAGAAAAGCATCTAATCAGAACATCTCACATCCTTGATCACTTATCGCCACAGAAATGATGCTTTTTATTTTGAGAAACAAACACAAAACTGTCAAAAAAAAAAAAAACAAACCCTTCCTTCAATGTTATAACCATCCTAAAATTTCCTCAACACTATAATATAAACATTATATCACATGAAGAGAACTCTGTCTTTCCACATTAGTTCTAAATAATTTTGAGAGGTACATGAATAATTTTTTATAATTCTTTAGGGTACACAATGGGTTTTGAATAATTCTGTTGGGTATATAAAGGACTCTATGATTCTGTGAGATATAAGAACGATTCTGCATAATTCTGTGAGGTACATGGAGGACTCTGTAATTTTGTGGGGTACATGAAGGACTGTATTACTCTCTGGGTACATGAAGGACTCTAATTCATGACGATGTCAGAGTTTAACAGGCTAACTCTTTTGCTTTTCAGCTGCCCTCTCTCCTACGGCAGCCAGACTGTTACATAGTATAAATCTGGCAGAGCAAAACTGCAGACATTAGGAGGCAGATAAGCTACAAAATTCCAAACTCGTGAATTTTTAAAATTTTTAAACAGTGTATTCTTTGGTACTGTTGTGTATATTTATGTGTGTCCGGGTATGTATGAAAGCCAGCAGACATCACAGGGTGTCACCGTCAGGAAATTATCCACATCCTTTGAGACAAAGTATCTCATTGGCCCAGAGCTCGCCAATTATGCTAAATTAGCTGCCAGTCCAAGGGTTTGGCATTCTTACATCTGAATTACACTGATTTCAGCCTCTTGCACTTGAAATAAAATAAAATAAAATAAAATAAAATAAAATAAAATAGGCAAGTGCTTACCAGCTGAGTCATTCTGCCAGCCCCATTTTCAATATTTCAGTTTCAATGTTGATTGAAAACAGACGAAAAGTCAAAATAACCCAATGATTTGATATGGATAACTAAAGAGTGATTTTTAAGTTTTTCTTCCTTGTTCCAAAATAGTCAAAAAATCCAGAAACTTTACAAGGCCAGATACAATTTCAAACAGAAAAGAAAGGGGCTTCTCTTTTCAGAAGACTCAGAACATTCTAGAATGCCAAGCACAGGCAGACTGTGTCTGCCATGTTAAAAAAAAAAAAAATGTCGCCTGCTTTAGTACAAAAAGAGAAACCAAATTGACAGGGCAGTCTTAAGATAAAGATAATAAAACTGCATATGCAAACAGACCAAGACAAAATTTCAGACAGAAAGCAGCCAGGTTTCTTTTTAAAAGATGAAGACACTTGGCTAGGAAAGGTATAGTTCTGAGAGATTTGAACAAGGTTGAGAGCAACCAGCTGTAGCCTTCAACTTGTCTCTCTAGTCTTCTGCCAAAGTCACATATGTGCTTCAGGGGGTGTGGTTAGAGAGAACATGGAATATGTGCTTTCAGATCTTAGAGCAACATGCTGCAAACTTCACACCACTGCCCTGGTAAGGAACGCCGGATTTGGGGAGTGACTGTGGGTGAAGGGATGTTAGCCTAACTCAGTGGGGAACCATAAAAGGTGAGTCCACTTTCAGAAACTGGCCTGGTGGCTCTGTTTCTTACAAAGTAAATTCGAAATTCAGATTGGAACTTTAAAGCAGCTCATGGGAGAATTCCACAAAGAAGTACTACCTAGCAGAAAATCCATCCTTCAGAGTCTCTCTGAAAACAACAGGAGACAAAGCATTTGGGGGGTGGGGGGTGGGTGGGAGGGGGGCTGGCTCTGCTTGCCAACCTGCAGCTGATTCCAGCTCACTTTTCACTTCAGGCCAGTCTGAAGTCACCTCAGTGTTTTTCAAACATCCTCCCTGCATTACAAACTATCTCCACAATATTATGAGTTCATCTTAACAGATACAAACAAAGCTGCTCCTGGGAGGTCCGGAGCCCACATGTCCAAGTTTCTCATAGACAAGAAGCATCAATTCTGGTGGAAAGATACAGAGGAGTGGGCATTCAAAGGCCAAGGGCACCATGGCTAAAGAATGCCTCCTTCCCCAAACACCCCTGTCCAGAACACATGTTGCTCCCCGTGGGCTCAGCAAGCTGGGGAGAAGGTGGAAGGTGTGGGGTACACAGCAGGTCCTGGTTCCCCATCCTCTCTTCAGGGCCTCTTGACAGGAAGGCAACAACCTCTACTCCCCCGTCTCTATGCTAGGCGTTAGCTCCATCCAGTCCCAATAGCTAGCTTGTGCACAGAGACAACGAAAACCTAGCCATGATACTAGTTTTAGTAGGGAAGTCCAGGGAGAAAACGAAAGGATTCTACTAGCTACTTCCTATAATTTTTCAAATCTCTTTAAGGGTTTTATTTACATTAAAAAAAATGCTTTTGTGTACACCCTTCACTCACCTCTCAAAGCAAATCTGTTTTCTCTTTCTTTCTGCCAAATTTAATGTAGGCTGCGCACGTATACAATTATATTTTCACGGTTAAAACTGCCATCAGTTTTATTTCCCTTTTTCATACTAAAGCAGGTAACAGGCCAGCTAGCCTTTTAAAAGCAGCTGCAGCATGAAGGTGTCACAGCAGGGTGTGGTCACCTGCTTAGGCTGCAGGCGAATGAGGAGCCTCTGCCCTCCTGCCTACAGTGCTGCTTGCTGAAATGACAGAGACAGGGCCTCCCTTCACACTGCTAAGCCAGGACACCCAAGCAGCAGCACAGAGCTTGGTCACAGCACAAGAGCAGAGGGGAATTTGGCTAAAAAGATTCTATCTCTCCTGTGACAACTGCTCAGTTTTCTGGGACCCTTGGACTCTGCCACTATCAGCTTTTGTGGAGCGGGCTTCCAAAGTTATCCCCCACATACTTACAACTGGGATTCTCCTGTGATTTATAAAGTATTGTTGAGATGTTTCACTTATCTACCATTGTTTTTCTTTCTCTGTTTTCTTTCCTTTCTACAAGCATCCACTCTGACGTTTTAAATAGCCAGAAGAATGGTGCAGTTTGATTTACGGCTGACGATAATGTCCTCACTAGCTAACGATATTAATCACCCAGTCTGCTGAACTGGGCGGCACCGTGTAATCCCAGGGGAACAGCAGCAGCTCCCTTACTTGGGCAGCCTCTTCAGCACGCTCTTGAGTTCTTCACATATGAGCCTGACGAGTCCGCTCTTTATGTTACTGTATGAGACATCAATCATGAAGATGAAGGCTGGTGGGTTGGGAGGTTTATTCTTCTGCAGGGAAGCAAACACATCACAGAAGTCGATACAAAGTAAGCATATTTCATAATCAAACAAACACTTGGAGACTATCAGATGCTTCATTCAATACTTAAGTTATAACATCTGTGGATCAAATAACTTTCTAGGAAACCCAGTGCCCCACTGCTATAAAAAGATTTTTTAAAATGCTTATTTTCCAGGTTATGACATGAACTTTTTATTACATTTAACAGAAATAGCTCACTTTTATATCTCCAGAGACTCCTCTGCCATGACTGCTGAAGGGAAGTCAAGTATTGAGCCAGCCCTGCATGTAACAGCCTCCCTTACAGAAGAGAATATAATTGGGCCCCTGAGAAAGAATGCTACAAAGAATTATACATTTTTTTGGAAGTTGTAACCAAGCTTTATAAATGGGAATACCATGATCTCAGGTCTATTCTCTTATGAGTTCCTTTGGAGATATACATATCCAAAGGATATATATATACACACACATATATATGTGTGTGTGTGTGTGTGTGTGTGTGTGTGTGTGTGTGTGTGTGTGTGTGGAGAGAGAGAGAGAGAGTGTGTGTGTGTGTGTGTGTATAATTTTTCTTCTTAAGGCAAGGTCTTGCTGTGTAGTCCAGGCTGGCCTCAAACACATAGTCAATCCTCTTGCCTAAACCTCCCCGCTGCTGGGATTATAGGAATATAACCTGTAATAACCACGCTCAACTACAGATATGGAAATACCTATTGTGATTTAACTGCATACCTTAAAAGTGTACATTATAAAAGACTTCCAAAACTTGCTTCACATTTGTGATAAAGAAAGATGGTCCCTTTCCTATGCCTTGGCAACAGTCACTGGGACATAAAGCAGCTGCCAGGACAATGTGCTCTCACTGTTCTCCAACCTGGCTGGTGTCCAAACAGCTCATAAGGAAGCAATCCTTCAACTGGGATTTATAAAATGTTTAGACAAGAAAGCCACAGGCAAACATGATCAGTGACCTCCACTAGAGAGTAAAGACCCACGATCAACAGTTTCATCTGATGATAAAGCATAAAAATGTACTAAAATGAAAATGTAGTTCAATTATTATTATACAGCTAGATGGTGACAATGATAAGTGATCTCGGATTCAGTCCTTATCTGCTATAAGGTTAGATATACTGTCCTAATAAAATACTCCATTTCAAATAAGAACTTGTAAGATTTAAACATCAATCTGAAAATGTCACTTTTCCAATCCAAAATCAGAACAGCCAAGGAACAGGGGAGCTTAAGTCACTTCCAAGACTCATCTCCTCCGTTCCGTACTTTGGATTATATCCGGGGAAAACAGCAACCACTCTCATTAGTTAAAGCGACATCTCTTTGTGGCAATCCCAATTGTGCCTTATTATTCTGGTACTCTCCTGGACACTCACAGTAAGTCACTCTTCATAACTCTAGCCATCGTCTCTCTGTGAGAATCCTTCAGTCACTAAGGCTTGTTTTCAACATGTGTAAAGTTAATCTCTACTTCCTCCTAACCACATTGCCTTCCGGTTTCTATCAGTGACAGCAAACATGACAGACCCGACACTGGATGTGACGGTTTGGATCCCTCAGCCAGTTGTTTCTCTTTTAAAAATGGTTCTTCTGGCTGCTGGGTGTGAATCCAGGACCCCCCTAGTTCTTCCCTCAGACCCTCTCCACCTTCCCTTCTACCCACCTCCATTCCCTCATGTCAGCCACCAACCTGCGGAAACACTTTCTATCAGAGACCCCCATGCTGGGCTGGGACACAGGTAGGGGACTTTTCAGTATCTTTCTTGTCTTCTATTCTGGTCCTTGGGACTTACTCTCATCTGTTGCGGCTGGCCTGCAGGAATCTCACCTCCTACCCCACCTGTGTTCCCTGAGAATTCTTCCTTCCAGGGTCTCCCCAGCTCCTTTGCTGCTCTCCATCTCTGCCTGTCTCCCTAGAGCATCTCCATTCCTTTCTGTCACATGCCGACCAACAGAAACGTTCCCTACCAGGAACCCCACAGCCGCCACACCTGCCTAGTATCCAGAGTTGGAAATTTCAACCAATAAACTCAGTATCAACCTAACAAAAACAAGACCAGATATCTACACCAAGAAACAAATCAAACACAATTCCAGATGCCTGGATCCCAGCACAAGAACTCAAACATGAACAGCCAAGCCAATACGGCTCCTCCGGAAACCAGCAACTCTACTGCAATAGGCCTCGAGAAAAGTAGTTCAGCCAGGGCGTACAAGAAGAACTTCAAAATGACAGTTATGAACACACTCAAGAACCTTAAAGATGATATGAATAAATGCCTTAATGGACACTGAAAAGACAAAGAGCTGAATGAAATAATGAGAACATCTTAGAATCTGAAAGTAGAATTTAAACAAACAGAACCAAGTGGTTCTCAACCTGCGGGCTGTGACCCCTTTGGAGGTAAGATGACCCTTTCACGGGGCTCACCTAAGACCATCTGCTTATCAGATATTTACATTGCAATTTGTAACAGTAGTGAAATTAAAATAATTTTTTGGTTGAGGGTCACCACATGAGGAACTGTATTAAACAGTGTTAGGAAGGCGGAGAACCACTGCACTAATGCAAACCCAAACTGAAATAATACTGACAGTAGAAACCCAATAAAATGATAGACTAACATACGGGATTAAAAAAAAAAAAAAAAAAATCCTCAGCAGCAAGGAAGATATCACCTCATGGGGGAAAAAAAGGCAAAAACTTATTCCAAGTGAACTGGTCCAAGCAGCTAACAAGTGTGGCTGTTTTAATATCTAACAAAACTGACTTCAAACCAAATCCAATCAGAAGAGACAGGAAAGGACACTACACAGTCATTAATGGGAAAAGGTAAATATTCAAGAGGATAATACACTTTTAAACATTCACGTCTAACAGTATACAGAGGTACGTGTGTGCGTGCGTGCATGCATGCGTGCGCTCACATGGCAGTAGAAACCAATGGGAACCACACCTACTCTCTTTCCATTATTGCCAATATTGAAGTAACATAAGCTCCCCTACACCCTGTCAATCAAGACTTCCCATAACACTCCTTTCTAGTGTGTATAAAAACTAAATGCTCACAGACACAATGCTAACCCCAGGACAAATCAAATGGATGGATCTGTCTCAAAATACTTCCTCAATTTAATTCTCATTCCCCAACACACATCCTCTCAATTTAAATGGCTGTCATTTCTAAAACACTTCCTGTACAGAGTCACATGTTTTATTTGACATAGTGTTTTAAAAAGACGACTTCACAGGAGGTCATGATAGTCTCCCGAAATGTCTTCAGAGCCCTTGAGAAGTCCTGAGTCATTTGTCCCTCAGTGACCCACCTCAGCTCAGGCTCACTCTGCAGTGTCGTCCCCCTCCCCTGCCACACACACACACACACACACACACACACACACACACACACACTCAGGTCCCTGCTCATGGCTCTTTTATTCTACTTTTTGTTTTGTTTTGTTTTGTTTTGTTTTGAGACAGAGTCTCACTATATAGCTCTGATTGTCCTGGAACTATGTAGACCAAGATGGCCTCAAACTCACAGAGATCATCTGCCTCTGCTTCCCGGGTGCTGGGATGAAAAGCATGTACCACCACACCTGGCTAGCTGCTCCTGGCTAGCTGGTTTGCCTCTGACACGCCCTCATCCAACACTCTGACCATCAGGCATATTCTTTGAACTTGTTTATCATACTGCTTATTCAAAGACAACTTGGATATGCAAAGTATCCCCAAAATGTCAAAATGAATTAAAATCAACAACAACAAAACCAAACCTACAGTTTTATTCAGGAAGAAAAGCTGATCATAGATTTGTATCTCCTCAGGGAAACTCCATGTAACACACATGTCAACACACTTCATGGTATACCAGCAGGAGGTAGGGCTCAGAGCCTACGGGTCCAGTGTAGCACCCTCACTTTCTGTGCTTATCTGCAGCTCTCTCTCTCTCTCTCTCTCTCTCTCTCTCTCTCTCTCTCTCTTTCCTTTCCTCCCTCCTCTCTCTTTCTCTCTCCTGCTCTCCCTCCCCCCCTCTCTCTCTCTCTCACACACACACACACACACACACACACACACACACACACACACACACACAGAGACCTGTTCTCATACAATGTGGTACATAACACATGGGCTCCCTATAACTAAATAACCTAACACAGATGTAAGAAGTACCTAGCACAGACACACTTGGTATTCAACAAATGCTAACTGTACTACCTAAAATCGACATTAAGATTAACTAAAATGAATAGAGGAAAATACGATTCTGCAATTCTCTTTTCAGTGTATATGGATATTTGATATATATCAAATAAACCATCCAAATCCCTAAGTCCACTCACTTACATTTTAGATTATAATTAAACTTGAAAACAGCGTGCATTTACCATAAACCCCACTTAGATGGAAGGAAGGTTGAACCGTCAAAGCTTACAATTATTTGGCTTCTTGTTTTCTGGGTGAGATTTCCCAATTATTATACTTCTGGAATACTGCCATAAAACAGAATTCGAAGCTACTTTTGTTTCCAGGCATAGGTTTGACTCTCACCCACGTTCTACTGAAACCAGCATGAGGTTGATAATTAGCCCTTTTGGCAGAGACCGGAAGCCTTAGTTATACGATGGGATTCACACTCTGGTTACAGAGTTCGGTGAGGGAACTTTCTATTACGACTTTTAGTGTCTTTACTATATTTAATTTGAACAACTAATGTTTCCTTTTTTGTATTGATTTTCCTTCAGTCAATCTCAGGGAAAAAAAAAAAGAAAGAAACTATTGGAATGTAAATTGTACTTCAAGACTTGTATCTTTCCTGTCAGATTGCATCTATATCAAAAATGTTTTATATTTCACCAAATAAGTTAAAATTTTTTACAGCATTTCAAACTGATAAAGCATTGGATTTTTCTTTAATAACTAGTTCTAGGTAAACTAATTTAAAACAATCATATAACAGTCAATAGGATAATAATAAGATGTGTTGACTGAAATTTTTAATGATTTAGCCAACTGCAAAAACAAACAAACAAACAAACAAACAAACAAACAAAGCCTAATTTGGATAAATCATCTTGAGATGTGTTCTCAATATGTGAATTTGCTCTCTAGAAAACATGTCTGGATGAAATCTGTGGTCAGGGGCTATTTTCCACAAGGTGAGATGTTAGCAGGCATTCAACTTTGGAAGAGGAAGAAAAGAAAGAAGTCCAAGTGAGCCTGGGTCTTGAGGACCACTCGTGGTGCTTCAGCAGGGCATTCGGGCTTTACGTTTGCCTAAAGAGTCAAGGGTGGGTTCCTTACACGTGGAGTCTGTCAGTGCAACGCAAAGGTTTAGACCAGCACATCAGCAAGTCCACACACTCCGGCACATTCCACATGTGTTGGCCTAATCCCAACTGGGACAGACACTGCAGAAATGCCACAAAAATGGCTAGAAACAAATCAGGAACCAAGGTATCAGAATTTATGAAGAGGACGTACATGGGCAAAAACACTTAAATGCCACAGGGAGGACAGATAAAACAAAGATGTCCCCTAAGCTTGATGAAGGAAAAAAGGAGCACCAGTTAGAAGACATAAATGAAGATATGCTCATAATAAACTTTCAGCTAGTCAGTGAGTTGAGAATAAGTAGGAGTGTGCCATATACACACGTAATAAGCAAGTAGAAAGATACCTTATCTTTATTATATAGACTGATAAAGTCAGTCTCGGTGTTGAGAATTTCCTCCAATTGAAGACAGATCTTCGGTGGTAACATTGTGTCTGACAGTCAGTGGCTTTATAAGGAAATTTAATTTTGTTATTTTGTTTTCTTTTAAGAAAAAAAGCCAAAGAAGTTTATGGGTGATAGTCAAATGAGTCTCCGAATTACACATTACAAGGAAGCCAGCAGCCCTCTAAGAATACTGGTTACGTTTCTGCCTTGGTAGAGACGTCATTAACGAACCAAAGAAGAGACCTGAATGGAGTTATCGCATTTGGGAGATGGGGGATCAGGGTTTAAGGTCATCTTCAGCGAGGTCAAGGCCCAAACAAAGTGAGACCCTGCCTCAGAAACCAAAGCAAGCAAGCAAGCAAGCAAATAAACAAAAAGAATTGTTTCCTTCTCTATACTACATCGAGACAGCTCAGGAACCATTCGTGCTAATGACGTAGGTAAGATCTGTTTCTGACATATCTTCACATGCCCCGGAATTGCCTGTCTGTGGACCAAGTCATACATCTCTTTACATATAGAAACAGTTCACTGAAAGTCAACATCATCACAGAAACATGTAAGTCCCGCCGACACTCACTCTGCAGTAATCCAACGTAGCAACATATTCATAGGATCCGAGCGACAGCTCTGGCTTCTCGTAGTGGTCCAGCCTCCTCCCAATGTGGTCCAGATGTTGGAAATAGAATGGTGGGACTAAGGGAAACAAAACAGGGCAGGAAATCCTTTGTTTTCATAGGCAGAAAACCCAATAAATCCCCAAAATGTATCATAAAGGAAGGGAGTGAGGGTGGGAAGACAAGCTGTTCTCAGCAGCTGTCATTTTGAAAACATGTCTTAGAAATATGTGAAAAATATGAGTTTTCTCTTTCTTAAACTAACTTTTTGGCTCTGGTATATGTTGTAAACCACTACAATTCTGCTTTTTAGTTATGTTTGTAATAGTTTTGCCATATATAAATTGATTTTTTTTTTATAGTCAAATCCATCTGCCTGGAATTCTATCTATAGAACTATATAATTTTATATTTTCATCAGTATTCATTTCATCAGTAATGACTACTTCATTACTATTTCACACTATACTGTACTACTACATGTTAGTCATGAAATATTTTATACATATAGAAAGCCATAGACCACAATATTCACATTCATGAAAACAGAATGATAACTTTGGTAAAAAAAAAATAAATAAATAAACAAAACCTCTTGCACATATAAAAGCTCTTAATTGCAAAGAACATTTATAATTTTGGAAACTGTAGAAAAAAGTGCTGCTGTTTTCAAGCTAACACGTCCAAATATTTGCCTCTACCTAATTACTTATTTTTTAAAAGTAAAATTAGTTTTCTATTTGAATTTTTAACATATGGGACAGAGACCAATGCTGATTTTTTTTTTTTTTTGATTATACTAATCAACTAAGGTCTTTGTTTCACCTTAATTAAGGAATGTCTTCAGCCCTGGGCATTCACATGATAATCTGCGAGCATCTGGCCCCACTCATGTAGAAGAATACTGTATTAGGGAAAGCGTGCACTTGGGAGAGCTCAGCTGAAGTCTAATTTGATACAAATGTCTCAGAAGGTTACTTCTAGCCAAGTTCTGGAAGTCACCCAAAGGCAGAGCAAGACTTATGACTCACACACTGAACACTTGGACAAATAAGGTCTGGTGTCTGTGCGAAGGCGCTCCCGTTGCCTGGAGATGGCCAGGGAAGACTGCAAAACTTCTGCTAACAGTATGTGGGAAAGTTACCAAGGCTTTTGTTTCAAGTATTTTGCTAAGGACAGCATCTCCCTTTGTAAAACCCCACAGAAGCAGTACCTTTAGGGTTGACACCAGCCCTCAGCAGTTCTTAAGCTCAGCTGTGAACGTGCAAATTATAACAGGACGATTTTTCTAAAGTTGGACTTCGTTTGAGTATTCTATGTCCTTACCATATCATGGTTTAGAAATGAGTTCCATAAAGTTTAGATTTACATATTTGGCTCTGAACTTGGCAAACTCAACATCTTGAAAAGACTGCAGAAGAGGAAGATAACAGTCTCTCTCCATGAAAAACCAGAGGGATCATGATGGGGACTTGGTTACATTTATATGCCATACAGATCTCTAGGTAATCCAGCTTATAACGTGTGGGATGGTAATTTCTATATAGCGTAATGCATAATTCACTCACACTCACATACTTACTATCTGTCATCTATCATCAACCAAAATTCAAGTCACACCATAATGCTTTGCCATATAATTTGTTTCTCTCCTGGTGTTTGTGTGTGTGTGTGTGTGTGTGTGTGTGTGTGTGTGTGTGTGTGTGCACAGCTGCACAAGGGAGACCAGAGAGCAGCCTTAGGTGTTGTTCCACCAGGAGCCATCTACTTTGTTACTTGGGACAGGGTCTCTGGGGCTTGGAGCTCAACCATTTGGCTGGGCTGGCCCACCAGGGAGCCACAGGAATTCTCCTGCTTCAGTATCTCAAGCCCTCACCATGCTTTGCTTATTTTTCATAATGGGTACTGAGGACCAAACTCAGGCCCTCATGTTTGTGGGATAATTGCTTTATCTATGAGCTCTCTCTGTTGTGGCTTCACTCACACGGTCCAAGAACATCAACAGTAGCAGATTTTATACTAGGATGAAACAAAAATACACAGAATCATAATAACGCCCCAACTCCTTAAGACTCAACATTTAAATAAAATGGTGAAAGCCCTTTGGATGTATCTGAGCCTTTCCTAAATACCAATGAGCTTCTATTCAAGGGCAATCCGGGAGTGACAAAAGAGACATTTCTAGAACTTATCTTCTGAAAAGGCAAGAAGTAACCTCTCGCACTGCCTTCAAATGGGGCACTGTGGAAGGAGACCCTGATCCCCTATCACACACTCCAGTTTTAGGGAAAGGTTCAGCATGATTTTCCCGCAGCTACGTACAGATAACAGGAACCTAGTTCCACTAGTAATAGCTTCCATTTAGGGAAATTAGAAGTAGTGCCACCCGGGGTGGGGGAAGTCTGTCTGTCATTCCTAAGCTAAGAAGTGTAATACATCTTATTTTAAAATAAAAAGTGTTACAACGCGCACTTAGCAGCACCATCATTTACCATCATTCACACAACTGCAAAATCCGCACTGATAGCGCCGTCCGCCTTCGATGAACTGCATGAATGGGCACATGTAGGCTTTGCACCTGTTGCACCTCACTGGTCCGCTCTCCCCATGGTTTACCAAGTACAAGGGGGTCTGGAAGAAGAAAGGAAATGAAGTGAATCTGGAGTACAGGGATTCCGGCTGTTATCAAATGCCTCCAGTGGGACTGATGAAGAAACTCTTAACAGAGCATCTGCTGAGACAGTGAAGACCCTCCCCTGACCATCAGACCATGGTCCCCTGACCATGGATTATAACCCAGTCCACCACATTCAAGCAAAGATTCGTTTAAATTTATATATCATTTACAAACATATCTCACTTGTAAACATGTTAATACCTGCATGTTGATGTCAATGTGTACGTATGATATATGTGTGTGAAAGAGAATATACAAACTACAATAATGTAAATAGTTTATTAAGCTTATGTTTAAATGCCCTGATGCTTATAGCACACATCCTGCTAAAATGTACACACTTCTAACAAAATAATGAGATGGTTATTTGAAGGTCTAATATGTATGACACCATATTGTTCATGTAATTTCCTCAAGGTATACAATTGACTTCTTTTAAAATAAAACTATTTGGCCTGGAGAGATAGCTCAGAGGTTAAGAGCACTTGATGATCTTACAGAGGACCCAGGTTCAGTTTCTAGTACCACCATGGTTGTTCACAACCATCCATAATTCCAGTTCCAGAGGATCTGACGCCCTCTTCTGACCTCCATGGGCACCTAGCACACTCCTGTATGAACATACATACGTGTAGACAAAATGCTTACACATAAAATGAATACATTTAATAAAGAAATTTATAAAAATAAAACTATTTGAAAAATATACAAGAATGGCACCTGATTTAGGGCTGGAGATTAATTATGCCTTTTTGTTACTTTATTAAATGACAAAGTTTCATAGTACACTCATTGTGGCTGGTCATGCTTGACAGAACTGGAAAAAAAATACTTGACTTAATGCATCTTTCTCATCAACACAATGTAGAAAATCAGACTGAAAGTAGAGTCCCAGCATTAGGACCCTCTAGTTTCTTAATGCTTCCAGGCTTTACAATAAAACCAGAGACCCTTCTTGCTTTTACAAACCTGTTTAAGGAGACCATTTTCAGAAATGCCTGAGAACTATGGAGCTGTTCATGTCGACTAAAAAGTTTAAAGATAAAAGTTATAAATAAAGAAGGCTGCTTTTAACGGAGGCCTGAGGAGCAGGGGGTCATCAGGTGGGGTGAGATCATCAGGTGGGGTGAGGGTCATCAGGCAGGGGTAAGGGCCATTGGGGGGTGAGGGTCATCAGGCAGGGGAGAGGGTCATCAGATGGGTTGGGGATAAGGAATCATCAAGCCACTTTCTCCTAAAGGCTTAGAAAACCCAGGCCTAATATCTGCCTTTGCCAGAGGTTCAAAGTACAAGCTAACCCACTGGGGTTTCAGAAATGAGCTGTGGGTCTCAGAAGAGTGGAGCAAGAGGAAAGGGGAGGGAGGAGAGCTGCCAAGACAAGGATTAATGTGCGCATGTACAGACATGGTCTTGGCATGGATGGCTGGAGAAAGGTAGCTACCACTGTTTCTATCCAGAACAACTTTATAACTCTAAAAAGCACTTAGCACATGAAAAAACTGTCTTTAATGGGGGTTGGTTAGAGCTGGACAGTATGAACTTGTATTGGGTTTCTGAAGGCAAACTTCTCAGTTACTGCAAAATGTTCTCATAAAATAATGATCTAGAGAGCAGAAAATCTACTGCTTCCAGAGACTATGGTTATGAACTAGCTGTTAAAAACTAGAGGCATCTTTTAAGCATCTAAGACTTTGCTTCAAACCTACACATGGATGTACACAATAATGTTTTTACATAAACCTTTCATCTGAAAGACACAAGCTGGCCAGAGTTTGCTCTTTTTAGCTAGTACCAATAAAACATGATCCAGGAGCCAGAGTAAGCAGGAAGGTGCAGGCACCAAACAAAAAGACAGAGAACAATGTGACTAGAGAGACTTTGGAGAGTATGAAAGATGGCAGCAAATGGCACTGCCCAGGTCACTGCTTCTGGGTGCTGCTGTTTACCCCCGAGACCAGAGGACACCTTCTGAAGTACCTACTAAGGTGGAATTCTGCAGTTTGCCTTCGCTGTGGCCAGATTCTACTTACTCATCCATTTGTCTTCAAAGACTAGAATCAATTCTCAGAAATGCTTAGGAACAAATACGACACAATTATCTGCTAGGCGAGGCAGTGGGAACAGAAGAGAATTTGCCTTTCTGTTCAATATTACGATTTGCCCAAAGGCAGCCCTTGCCTAAAATGTCTGGGAACTATCACCGACCACCGTGTAAACATTCCAGTCCCGGCAGATCCATACTCACAGAACTAAGCACGGTGTCTAGCAATAAGCTGCAAGTCAGAACTACATCTCGCTATTAAGAACACTTACGTTTCCCTGTGCTCAGTCTTTCAGAAAGCAGACTGGAGATAGGAAAGGTCTTTAGACAACCAGGACAGCAGTAAGGAATGTTAAAAGCTTTTTAACTGTTTATGTTTTATTTTCGGGTGACAGGGTTTTTGCAGTGGCCCGCACTGTCTTGTTTAATCTCTCAGGTTGTGTTGAAAACCATCAAGATTTATTTTCCTGTGTCCACATGTCTGCTCCACAGTAATGTGCATCAGCTCAGAAAGAGTTAAACTGCCTTTTCGTCTATGTTTTAGTGTGTGTAGAAATGTGTGTGTGTGTGTGTGTGTGTGTGTGTGTGTGTGTGTGTGTGTGAAATTCCTTCTTCTCCAGAGCCAGTTAAGCTGCTCACTTTCCTTACCAGGCCTTTGTACCATACCTGCCCCAACAGCATCTTCTAAGTGTGCTTTGACCTTTGATCTCTAGTCCACTCTGCTCACTCTTCCCTCTCTCTCTCTCTCTCTCTCTCTCTCTCTCTCTCTCTCTCTCTCTCTCTCTCTCTCTCTTTTTCTGAGTATTCTTAGTTCTGCTGCCGTGTTGTATGAGTTTATCAGCATGTTAGTGACAGGGACACTGAAGAAGATTAAGAACCAAGATGAACTCAAATCTCCTGTTTTTGGGTTATCAAGAGCATGGCAAATAGCATATGATACTATTTTTACTAAAATGTTTTCATTGAACAAAATTTATCTTTTTGTGTATGTAAAATTACCACTCAGAGTCGGCCAACAGGGTCCTGTAGACTATGCAAACATCACAGACTATCGCCCAGTCTATTGGTTATTCTCCATAGCCTGATAGACCCTATTGCTGGAGAAACTAATATCAAACATGCAGAAATCAAACTGATGCCAAGGAGAAGTTTCACTCCTAACTAGAGTTTATAGTTCTAAACGGTACTCTCTGCATGCTACTTGGGGAGAGAAGTAATCGTTAATGTTGCCTAGCTACAAGCCCCAGGACCTACAACAGTGACCAGCCCACAAGATACACTAGCAAAACAGTGGCACAAACATTATGTGAGTCACTGAGCACATTTTGCTTGGATTTAAGGTCCAATCCATGAGATAGAACCCAAACCTGAAACTGCTAAGGTGGCCAGGATCCTGACACTAGATAGGCCATTGGCCTAGAAACAAAATGACTCCTGATAACATACTGCTAGACCCACGTATCACAGCGCTGCTCAGGCCTCATCTGAGAAGCCTCTTCGTGCAGTAGATGGAAACTGTTAACCCAGAGACCTACAGCTGGACACTGTGCAAAGACTAAGGAGACTCTGGGGCACTCAGCCACCCCCATACAGATGTGGGATCTCCATCACCCCCTCCCCCAGGAATTATCTGTGGAAGAGGAGGTGGGAAGATTGGGAGAGCCAAAGGTGATGGATGACCCCGAGGAAACAGCTTTTTGTTGTTGCTCTTGCTGTTATTGTTGTTGGTTTGTTTTGTTTTTCAGACACAACAGGATGGATGCACCTATGAGCTCACAGAGACTGTGACAGCACACACAAGACCTGCACAGATTCCAACCAGACACAATCCCAGCACTGAGAAGGGGAAGTGGACACGAGACCTTACCCCTCCCTAACCAAGAAGCAATCTCCGACAGATATCTGCTAGTAAAGGGGAAAAAAAATAGAAGTTTTCCCCAGTGGAGTGTACCTGATTCTGTCAGCCATGTTCCAAGGCAGGCTCCGTGCCCAGGAGCAGCAGCCAACACAAAACAAATTCTATGTTTTTGATGTGTGCACTTTTTGTTTTAGTAATTTTTTTGTATTATTGGTTTTTGTTTGTTTTTATTTTGACTTGTTAATGTTTTGGGTTTATTTTTTTGAAAAAGAGAAGAGGGTTAAGAACATGAAATAGGCTGGGTAGGAGGGGAAGAGAGGATGGGGGGATTATACTAAAATAGATCGTATGAAAAAGAACATTTTAAATAAATAAAAAATCACTCAGCATTAATATGCCATCATTGATCAAACACAAAATAACTTGAGACTATTTTTCTACATTAAAGAAGCGGGTGTCACAGAGTCAATCAACGTCTCCTTAATATCAGTGAAACAGTATCGTGAGTGTTCCTATTTTAACGATCAGCTCGTTTTCACTCTTTCAGGCGATGGTGACAGTCTTGCCTTGGCCTCTGAGTCACCACCTGCCTGGGTGGGGCTTGCCATGCAAGGAACAGACAGGTGAGAGCCAAGCACAGATGTGCAGTTTCTTTAAGGCCAGGGCATGAACAGAAAGAACACATCGCCAACCACCACCCAAAAAAAAAAAAAAAAAAAAAAAAAAAAACCTATTTTTAGCTTAGGAAGGAGATTAAAACCCGTCACAGATTACATCTTCAAAGCTCAAGAGGATGAATCCCTATGTAGGAAAACCCACAAAAATTTTCCAAGATCTTTGGGCAGTAGGTTTTTGTTTTGGGCTTCTGCATTGTTACAAACACTGTAAATACAAAGACAGAGTAAGGGCATAAGCATGTAATTCTGGCCATAGGGAGGCTGTGGGAGGAAGCCTCTAAGTTGAGGGCATGCCTAGATACACAATATATGTCAAAAAACCTCTAGGCACATAAGTTTTGCTGTAGATTGTCTATTCAAGGGCAGAGGAGTTACAGAAAGCTGCTAAATAATAAACCCACAAAACTAAAAGTTTAAAATTGTTTTTATAAAATGTGTCCAGTAGATGGCACTGTGAGACTGAAATTGAAAACCGTTCTCTGTGGGTAATGTCCGAGATAATGGGTCACAACCACTTGTGTAATTTTAGAAACATTTAGCCAAACTTAGAGTGGCTAGTACATCATAAAATTAATAAATATAATTTTTATTAAAATTATCCAACAGTTTAAAACGATTCTAAAACAAACTAATAAAAGATAGATTAATATAGTATAAGAAATTAAGGCAATTACCAAATTTACTAAGAGAATAGGAAAAACTGTATTTTAAATGTTGCTACTATTTTGCCAACTTCTCCGTGACTCTACATAGGATAACAGAGATGCTGTTGGGACTGAGAGCCGCCAGCACAGCAGGCATCATCACCGTAACCTAAAAGCAAAGGGTCTAAAGAAGCCAGCACTCCAACAGCGGCACATACCTCCTGTTCCGCACCCTGGCAATCAGGGGACACAGTAACAACAGAGCAGACAGTGCCCAGTGCTGAGTCACGGCTCTGGGCAGCATCGTGATGGAGAGGAGATGCCTCCGCGGTCAACAGAAAAGCACAGTACCGACGCTGATGGCTGATGCTGGTGTGAGGCCCAGCAACCACGCCTACGATTAGTCACCTGCTGGCCAATGGCATCCAGAATACTGTGGGTGAGTGCCCGCCTGGCTCTTCTTTTTCCTTGCATTTGCCTCACTAGATACCTTCCTTAAATTTTTAATTAAAGTATAATTACACCATTACCTCCCCTTTTTTTCCCCCTACCAACCTCTCCCATGTTTTCTCTCTCCAGTCTTTCCCAAACCCCCTTTATTCTCTCTCAAATTCATGGTCTCTTTTGTTTGATTAATATATATTTACTAATATATTAATCAATACATTGATTAATTATATAACTAATTATATATAATCAATATAATTAATATATTGATTTTTATATATCCATGTATGTAAGTATACCTATGAGTACACACACATATATGCACATATATAAATATTTAGCTATAAAAAAACCGAGATCATTTAGTTTTGTTTGTATAAAATTTCAGGGTTGACCCCTTGGTATTGGATAACCAAGTACGAGGCCCATCTCTCGGAAAGAATAATTATCTCTGAGAAATGAGAGGGAAGCACCACCCACAATATTGCTGGAACAACATGGCTGCCTAAACAAGACCTGAACAATGACACCACCAATAGACAAGCTAACATAGAAGGGGGGAAACTGCATGAGCCCCACCCTTCCCCCCACCCCTAGGCACATTCTTTACCTTTAGCCCCAGAGTTCATGTGAACATGCATACACACACACACACACACACACACACACACACACACACACACACACACAGAGGGTTCTCGGCCCCACCCCACCTCCAGTCAGTCACTTTTCCCTCTTCTTCAGTATTTACTTCTGACAAAATTAGCATGATCTTGTGTGAGAAGAGTGTATAAACAGGAGGCCGTGTGTTGTTGGTCTCCACCCCAGAAAACCGGTGGATACCCTGGTTCCTGAACAGCTCAATGAACGACTTTGATGAATCTTTGCACCCACGAAGCCTGGCAGCATGGGGTTCAGCTTTGTTCCTCCTCGAATAGGTTTGCCAGTGATGTCAGCAAGCCCTGCTGCGAGAATTCAGCACTGAGCGGCATACTCTTTAAAAGTTTCAAATGGAGCGCTCTGACTGGTCACTAAATCCAGAGCACAGTCTGTGTCCACGGCTTCAGCCTGTGCCAGTATCTTCAGAAACCATCTCAGAGTCCCTGTTTCTGGCTCAAGACCTCCATCTCTGACACCACAGAACTCATGGTCACATGACCTGAAACCAAAAGGCCTTTTCCAGGAGCTATTCCACAGTAACCCACACTGGCCTCGAAGCTCTTCCACAAGGAGGCGCTGCAGAGCAGAGTTCTGGGTGACCCTCTGGCAAGTGGTGCCTTCTGCCTTCGCTGGAGCTGACCATAAGGATGACAACATTCAGTAGTTCAGGGCCTTTATGGACAGGAGGCAGTCCTACCATGAAGCTAGCCTGAAGCCTCAGAGGCAATGCCAAACTCTGTCTCTCAGCCCCTGCCTCTGGCAGCCTCTGAACACACAGTGACTCACTAAACTGCCTGAAGAATTTTTTTCTGAATAATACTAAACATCACACCATGCACCTTCTGCATCCAACTCAAAGATCACATTTATATTTTTAAGAGTTTCTGCAGCTGGCTCTACTGCACCGTTGTGGGGGGAAATGTAAAATTGCTCAAACTTACAAATAGATAATTTTCTGGAATAATATGTAAGATTAAGTTACTCTACCTTCATCAGCATGCAAGCTAAAGAGATGGCTCTGGATGGCCTCTTTAGGTTATATATCCCCAGTGCTGTGAGTCACAGCTAATGTCACCCCCATTGATTCTTGACTGTCTCCCCTATCCCAAGTCTCTGTCACATCCTCTAAATGCAGATTTCTATTCATTCTCATGGCCACCTGGCCCTCTCTCCTGTCCCTCCTCACACCTGATCCTGATCCTGATCCTGTGACCCCATTCCCCTCCCTGTCACCTCATCCACTCAATTCCCTACCTCCATCTTTCTCTTATGACTATTTTATTCCCCCTTCTAAACGGGATTCAAGCATGCTTACTTGGGAGTTCCTTCTCGTTTAGCTTCTTTGGGTCTGTGGATTGTATCATGGGTATCCTGTGTTTTATCCACTTGTGAGTATATACTATGGATGTCCTTTTGGGTCTGGGTTACCTCACTCAGGACGATATTCTCAAGTTCCATCCATTTGCCTGAAAAATTCATGTCTTTGTTTTTAATAGCTGAATAATTTCATCGTGTAGATATACCACATTTTCTTTATCCATTCTTCCCTTGAGGACATCTGGATTGTTTCCAGCTTCTGGTCATTATAAATAAGACTGCTATGAACATTGTGGAGCATATGTCCTTGTGGGATGGTGGAGCATCTTTTGGGTATATACCCAGGAGTGGTATAGCTGGGTCTTGAGGTAGAACTACTCCCAGTTTTTTTGAGAAACCATCAAATTGATTTCCAAAGTGGTTGTACAAGTTTGCACTCCCACCAGTGATGGAGAAGTATTATTCTCCACATCCATGCCATGTGCTATCCCTTAGTTTCTGATCTTAGCCATTCTGACTTGTGTGAGATGGAATCTCTGAGTTGTTTTGATTTTCATTTCCCTGATGACTAAGGACTTTGAACATTTCTTTAAGTGCTTCTCAGACATTTGAGAGTGCTCTGTTGAAAATTCTCTGTTTAGCTCTGTGCCCCAATTTTTAATTGGGTTATTTGGGTTGTTGGTGTCTAACTCCTTGAGTTCTTTATAAATTTTGGATATTATCCATCTATCAGATGTAGGGTTAATGAATATCTGTTCCCTATCTATAGGTTACTGTTTTGTCCTTGTCTTTTGTCATACAGAAGCTTTTCAGTTTCATGAGGTCCCATTCATCAATTGTTAGAGCCAGAGCCATTGGTGTTCTATTCAGGAAGTTGTCTCCTGTACCAAGGAGTTCAAGGCTATTCCCCGCTTTTTGTTCTATTTGATTTAGTGTATCTGGTTTTATGTTGAGGTCTTTGATCCCCTTGGACTTGAGTTTTGCGTGGGATGATAAATACAGATCTACTTCAGTAGAGTGATTGGGACACTAAACCGTCTACAAAAGTTTTTACCCCAAATCTATCCTGTCTACAAGATATGCAGGGAGAGGGGATGGAGCAGAAACTAAGGCAATGGCCAAGCAATAACCAATCAGCTAGAGACCCATCCCATGGGCAAGCACTCTGACACTATTAATGATACTCTGTTATGCTCGCAGGCAAGAATCTAGCAAGGCTGTCCTCTGAGAAGCTCTACCCAGCAGCTGATTCAATTGGATACAGAGACCCACAGCCACACAGTGGATGCAGCTTGGGGACTCTTATGGAAACATTGGGGGAAGGATTGAGGGCCCAAAGGAGATAGGATCTCTATAGGAAGACCAATAGAGTCAACTAACCTGGACCCTCGAGGCTCTCAGAGACTGAATCACCAACCAAAGAGCATACATGGGCTGGACCTAGGCCCCCAGAACATATTCAGCAGACATACAGCTTGGTTTTGATATGGGACCTGAAAAACTGGAGCAGGGGTTATTCCAAAAGCTGTTGCTAGTCTTTGGGATATGTTCTTCTATCTGCACTGCCTTGTCTGGCCACAGTGGGAAAGAAAGTGCCTAGCCTCTCAGAAACTTGAAGTGCCAGGGTGGGGGATACCCAGGGGTAGTGAATACCCTCTCAGAGAAGGGGAGAGGGGAGAGGAGGGATTACAGAGGGGGGTGACCTGCAGTGGAGGCAGTAATAAGGATGCAAAGTGAATTTAAAAAGGAGAGAGAGAGAGACAGCTTGGTGGTTAAGAAGGTGCTGTGCACTTCTTCCAGAGGACCTGACTTTGGTTTCCAGTTCCCACATCAGGCAGCTTGCACACCCATCACCTGGAACCCCAGCTCCAGGGATCTAATTCTTCTGGATTCTGCAGGCAATGCATCCACATACACAAATCCATACACAGACATACACAAATGCACATAACTAAAATAAATAATCTTAAAAATGAGTATCAGCATAGGTGGAAGCAGTATTAAGTTTCCTGAATGGCAGCACTGGCATAGGACTGGACTATAAAAGGTAACGGTCCTCAGACAAAGACTGGTCTACTTGGACTGGGTTAGCCTGACAGCTAAGTGACGCGTTTGCGAAGATCCACATTGCCCTTCTTGCTGGAACGGGTGTTAGAAACTTCTGGGTAAACTCTGCACAATGAATGCACCACACAGGAACTCTGAAGTTCAATATCATCCCCTTCCACCTCTCATAAACCTTGACCAACTATAGTTGGGCTTTTATCTCTAAAAGAGAACTGTGTCTGAGAGTTCAAATGCAGGCCACTTGCAAAAGGCATGCTTAATTGAAAAGACAACACACGATGTTCCAGGGACACGGAAAGCTTATCTTGGACTTAAACTCCTTGGAATCAAGTGTGTTTCTTCCCTAATAGGATACATGGTATCTGTTAGGTATCTCTTCCTCAAACAGAAGTTGAAAGGATTGAAGCAACTGCCTTTGCTTTTGTCAGAATCACCAGTCAGGGGAGATCCCCTTCATGGTCTCACTTTTCCAGTTATGAAAACCTCTCCAAACATCCTCTATCTGTTCATGGTCCACGTGAGGGCATTGTGTCAGCTCGGCCTAGCTGAGCACCCATCCAATTTAATTTAAAGCTGGATCCAAGAAATTATCCCATCCCTACCCTGCCTGGATTTTTCTTCCTTACAGTGTTAAATAATCTGGCAAGGTTTTACTTCTCTGCTTTAGAACTGAAGCTCTTCCAGGGCAAATTCCTTGCCTTCTTTTCACTAACAAATCTTAAGTGCCCGGAACACCACCTAGCCCAGACTGCATGCACACCAACTATGTATTGAACTGAATAAATGGCTATTCTGAAATCTCATTTTGAAATAAGATGGTAATCAATCAATTACCCTTCACAAAAGTGGACACTGCCTATAAACCACCAATCAAATGACAATGTTTACTGTATGGATTGTGGTATTCATGATCATTAAAATACTGTTATAATTGAAGATGTGATTATATAATTATGAAACTTATTCTTATAAAGAGGCATAACTTAAATCACCATCTGTCTTCACAATTACATCTATGGAAAATAATACATTTGTTTGAAACTTTTTCTCAAACTTCATTCAGAGTGGGAAAAATACAGGACTCCAAGATGCATGCAGTTCAACATGCTAACAGTATAAATACTGGTAATTAACCATTTCTGTAACTATGGACTGGCAGTTCCCTTCCCATGACCCAGCAAAGTATTTGGAGAGATGATTTGATGTGGGCATCTAGCCAAGGACCAGTTGGAGGACAGAATTGAAAATAAGATCTTTAAGTGTTGAAAAAAATTATATAAAAAGGTGTGTCACCCATTTGAAGGCATCTAGAGAAACTTTATATTTTTATATAAATCAATAGTGAGCTATAATAAGAAAGATGGCTCTTAATTTATATAAAAACATAATAAAAATTGGTTAAGTATAAGCTAACATACATTATCCCTATCTTTTTCCTGTAAGAAAAAAATAAGGTCATGTATTTGAAATTCTTTAGAGAAAGAGCTTAGAAGACCCTTTTCCAACTATAAAGGACACTTGATAGTATGAAGTGCTGTAAACCAAAAAGAAAACTAAGTCTCATCTCAGCACAGAGAGTGTAATAAGTTTCATTTTATCTCCACAGCCCAGCCTAGGGTTAAGGAAAGTGATCTTCAGAGTCGATGGTCTCTATGGGGATAATCCGTCTACACCACACTTACACTGATAGCTCTTCTGTATGTTGTCATTTCAAGACTTTGTTATTTTTAAATAAAGTCAATGATGCCATGAGAAAGTTACATGCTCAAATAAACGAGTGGTTTGTTTACTCCTGAATCATGGCTACTCGGGAAATGTCATCTTTAGGAAATTGCTGCATCAGATCACAAACAAAACTAGTCGAGCTGAAGAGGCTAAATGCGGGCAGTTCTAGCTAGGGGACGTTCTGGCCAGAGGAAACTGCAGAGAAAAACAACCAGTGGGCGGAGAGGGATAAGCAGGCCCACAGGATTTGAGGGCAGTGAGGTGTGACAATAAGGATACAGATGACACTAAAGATCCCCCCACAGCCAATGCACCGTACTGGAAAGCACAGACTCCAACTGATAAAAGCAATGACTCCTGGTTCATCAACCCTAACACACAAACTGCATCTGGTTTAATATTGGGACAGGTTATGCCTGTGTGGGAACAGGAAGCCATGGGAGGCTTCTAGATTTTCATCTTTGTTATGAACCTAAATCACTACTGAAATAATGTGCCTAAAACACATGTGCGAGAGAATTGCTTAACTTTGGACACTGACTAGATATTTGATTTAATGAATTGCGGATGTTTTGACTGTGGTACTGATATCCTGTTTATAGTCAAGAGTCCTTACTGCCTTTTAAACAAAAGTCAACGATGGTCTTATTTTCCCAAACAAACCATGAGAACTTTAGATGCTCTTTTATATGTAGCTGATAGCATTCCCCATGTGCGCATGTCCGCACATGCGCACACGTATAAACACTGACTAGCTTCACAGCGGCAGAAACAAATGCTGTGGCATCGGAATAAAAGCGAAGCCTAAACCATTTCTACTGCAAAGAAATGCCTTAAGCAACAGCCACCCTAGTCAGTGCAGTGCTCTTTCCTGGTAGGGGACTAAAGGCAGACGATGTGTAATGTGTCCCCACAAGGTTGTTTTCCATGAAAACATCCACACCACAAACGTACTTCTCAGATGCAGCCTTCACATCACGAGAGAGATGCACAGCGATCGCTCGAGCACATATCTCAACAGTGAGAACCTTAGCAGAGTGCGTCTACATGTAGGAGACACCCTGTAATAACATTTACATAGTATCTAGAACTAAAATGGTTTTTAAGGCTGAAACTGCAATAGGGAGAAAACCCAGAATGGTCTCTACGTTTGTAAGAGCATGTAGAAGGACATTTATCATGTATACAAACACAAACTCATGAGCTCACAAGAGAGGCATGTGTGAGGAGAGGTGCTGAGGAGAAGGGGGCAGCCAGCTCGGAAAGCTCTCCTGATCCAAACTGATATCTAGAAGATAAACAGTGTGGCAGCAGGCAAGATGACACTCGGCAGGTGAGGGTGCCTACCACTGAGCCTGAAGCTCTTTGTTCAATCCCTGTAACACACACAAACGAAGAGAACCAACTCCCAATTCCCAAATGGACCTCTGATCAATACACACCCCCTAGCTTCTAAGTAAGCGGGTTATATTTGTTGCTGTTTAGGGAAGGACCTGGTTATCTTTAGGGGACTGGCCACTGCAAGTTTTACCATGCTCCAGTAAATATACGGGCAACACGAACTGGACTTGGAATAGTCTTTCTTTTTTTCTTCTTTTGTTTTTGGGGAGGCTATGGGGGGGGGGGCTGGGAAGGACTAGGATGTGAGTGGAATCAGGTTGTATTATGTGAAATTTCCAAACAATAAATAAAAACATCAAGTCATTTTTTAAAAACAGAAAAAAAAAATTTAAAGGCCACAACAAATGGAGAGGAGAAAGAAGAGGAAGAGGAGGAGGAAGGGAAAGAAAAGAAAGGGGATGAGGAAGAAGAGGAGAAAGAGGAAGAGGAGCAGGAGCAGGAGGAGCAGGAGGAGGAGCAGGAGGAGGAGCAGGAGGAGGAGCAGGAGGAAGAGCAGGAGGAGGAGGAGGAAAGCAAGCATGTGTTAGGGAGCACCCCTTCAGGTGCTCCTCTTAGCTCCTATCAGAGAAACTGGTCTCTAGTCTAACCTCTGGTCTCTAGTCTAACCTCGGGCTGTGGAACACAGTACCCTCAACCAGGCTGTAAACCACAAACTTACTTTCCTTGTACATTAAAGCATGGCAAGGTGTTTTTCTCTAATGCTTATTTCTCCTGATATCATTCTACAACAAAAAAAAAAAAAAAAAAAAAAAAAGAAAGAAAGAAAGAAAAGAAAGAAAGAAAGAAAGAAAGAAAGAAAGAAAGAAAAAGAAAAATTCTGGAGAATACCTTTGTGAATGAGAAAACTGGCTCAGTATGATTTGTTTCTAAACCGTAACTTAAACAGAATTCAAGCAAGCTTTGCCCTGACAAATGTGGCTTCACCACAGTCTGGTATAGCATGCTAGCACAGCTCTGTAAGGGGTGGCCGCATTCTTCAGCTGCCAGACCTGTTCCCAGCACAGTCACAAGACAAAACACCAAGAGATTAAGATCCCGTTTCAAAGTAACTTTATACAATTGAGGCACCCAAATGCTCTTAGTATTCTATTTTAGTAAATGCACTTTACTTTTCCAGGTTTTTCCTTTGGTCAACATATGCAAACTATTGCAGTAAAGCTTGGACCATATTATAACACATGCCTTTAGGGTCAACTCGGGATTTTGAAACATCTGTTCAAAAATAATTTAAGTCGTTAGTCTCCTTTAAATTATAAAAGGAACTAGAGAGACCACAATATTGTGTAGTAGTTTACTGATAGAACATAGATATTTATGTATAAAAGTAGCGGCATATTTGCCCACACGAATTTCTAATAACATATGAATTATATAAACATAAGGCAGTGCAGGCTGGATGCCCAGCAGACTGGATAAGTGACAGGCAGCAACGGCTTTCTAGTCCTGCAGCTATAACAGCCCAGACCCAGGAATGGGGCCCAGGGTCCCGACAGCAAGCCCCCGGCAGCAGCCTGCAATCAGCAAACCCTAGCAGAGGCCTGCAATCACCTCTGGGCTCCTCGCCTGGTTTTCTAGCACTTGGTTGCCATAAGCTATGGTTTGAGGAACAGAGTCAATTTTGAACACTTCCTTAGACATCTTAAGATTCTTCATAACTGTCTTATTGTTTGTCCTTTCCTAGTCTTTCTCATTAATAAGTGAGAGACTGAGCTAAGCCAGTTCTTCACAAATATTGATAAGCTTATTAAAATACATTTTAATAAGCAGATTCCAAAATGTTTTTACTACGCACAGAATTTGTAGGAAGGTAAACTTATAAACAGTCTGTAGTCATTTGTAAGTATAAAGCAAAATGGCCACTATATGATACAAACTTATACTTCATGCAACCCAGTTAGCAGCAGACCCATAGTGAGTAGCTCTGCTGAAAATACTAATTTGATGCCTAAAGACCTATAAACTAACCACAATCCTGCTACTTAGTTGAACTTTGTCTATACAAGTTCAAGGAGATCCTCCTTATTCACGGATGAATTCTGGATTATCTTGGTCTTCAGGGAATATGACAATCTGGCTTCACACACAAGTTCATTCATAAACTCAGAGGAACAAAAGGGCCCACTGCCCTTAGAAAGAAAAAGGAATGTCCTTCTTCATACTTAACCAAATAAAACCTCCTTGGCTAGCTCCTTCCAGCCCAGTGGAGCCTGAAGAACTGTTTCCAATCAGAGTTCCAGCAGCACCAATCCCTGGCCCTGGGATAGTACAGAGGTTAAACAGCCTAAGCCTGTAGAGTCTCATCATAAAAGAGAACAGAGACAAGGAAGGGGAGGAAGAGGGTGACATGTACTTTACAAACTGTAATTTTCCCAAAAGGAGGATGGATGTGCACGGTCATCCTGACATAAACTGTGCTCTAGGGAGACAGAATGTTTTTCCTCTGGTGTATTAAACAGAGTATCTGCTCTGCCATAATCTGTCACCTCAAGCATGCACGACTAGCTGGGAAGTCAATGCATGACCATGACAATCAGTTCCCTCCACACGATGTAAAGACCTTCCTGGCAGAATACACTGGTACTAGGCTCATTTCCTTTTTCTGTTAACACCATTTGCCAACTCTTGGACATAATTCTTATTTCTTTCCAAGGCTATCATCTTTATATACAATGAGTTATAAGAATATGAAATCACTCAGAGAAAGGACTAAAAGAGTAACAAACAAACAGTAGACAGGCTTCGTTATTAAAGCACATCTCAGATAAAACATTCCCCATATGTAAACCATACAAACAAGAGTACATTTATAGACCCCACTTTTACACTGGAAAAAAAAAAGCAGCTGTATGTTTGCAAATTTCTCTTGAGCTGGTCAAGAGTTGCTGGAGTTTTCTCCTTAGCTCTAAGGTCTAGTTCAGTTCCTAGCATAAAGTAACAAAGATAACATCAGCAAAGTGTAGCGCTACAGACCAGAGCCCATCACTGCTAACACAACAGGAAACAAATGATCTTATTATTATATCAGCTAATGATGAGAAAGTACACAGACACAGCCATAGACAGAACAGAAGCCATCTGGACTATAACCCATATTACTCATTACATATCTACCTAGATGGATAAACAAAATGTAAAGATCTCATACTTCACAGAAAAACATCCAAATGAAAGGATTTATGACTTTCAGTCTTTTAGTACTTGACAGCAAGAGGATTTCCACCTCAGTTTTTAAAATACTGCATCAAAAGTAGAAAAGATCTAACAAAATTGCATATGTGATCAGTAACTTGACGAAAAATATACTTCAGGGTTAACTGTATTGAACATAGAGATGAGCCCCACTGAAAACACAGTCTAAAACTTAAGGCTTTATGGTACGCAGTGTGGCACATTAGACAGTGATGAACCAGCCCTGCCCTTGGAAGCAGCAGCCATCTCCAAAGCAAATGCTGGCAGGAACAGCCTCTGATAATAACTGCCTGGCAAGGGTTATTTTTATAGGCCGTTGCTAACACAATGCATACTTTTAAAGGTTTTGTCCAACAACAGAACCGACGATTAAAAAGCTGGGCTACATAAATTCTTCTGAGAGATGCCAAACCAGGAGATTACTCAGAAAGGCTCTACACAGTGTAGTGATGATGGTCATGTTAGTCCACACCAAATAAAATCTAACCATTTAGGAAATCCAAAAACAATAAGTCGCCATTATAAGGGGAACTAATTCTGAATGATATTCATATGGAAAACCGTACTCATACAATCCGTTTGCTTAGGAAAGGTAGTCTTTTTAAATTTATTTTTATTTTATGTATATAAATGTTTTTGCCTGAATGTATGCCTGTGAACCAGGTGCATGCCTGGAGCCCACAGAGGCCAGAAGAGGGTATTGAATACACTGGAACTAAAGTTAGAGATGGTTCTGAGTCACCGTGTTGGTGCTGGGAATCAAACCCAGGACCCCGGAAAACCAGCCAGTGCTCTTACCCACCGAGCCATCTCTCTCGTCCCAAGAAAGGTATTTTAAAACTTATTGTCTTGAGGCTTGAGCATGGTGGCTCACACATGTAATCCCTAGCGCTCCACTCAGAAATTGGTGGATCTCTGTAAGTTCGAGGCCAACCTAGTCTACATGGTAAAATCCTGTTTCAAAAAAACCATAATAAAACACAAAACAGCTTTGTCCCTCATGTTTGGGGGTTTTTTGTTGTTGTTTTTGTTTGTTTGTTTGTTTTTACTGCCAGCTATATTTGAGTTTTGGCTTCTAACCTGAGCCATTAGATAAAAGACAGTAATGCCGACTGGGATCCAGCAGAGTGAACAGGCACAGAGAGCAGGGACTCACTTTTGCATATCTTACACCTGGGGTTTCTATGAGAAGCATCTGGGTGTGTGACTATAGGTTGAATGGAGCAGGGAGGGAAGAGGGGCTAGAGAGAATGAGAGAGAAGGAGGGAGGGAGAGGGAAAGGAAGGGGGAAGGGAAGAAGGAAAGGGAGAAAAATGAGAAAGAAAGAAAGAAAGAAAGAAAGAAAGAAAGAAAGAAAGAAAGAAAGAAAGAAAGGAAGGAAGGAAGAAAGAGAGAAACAGAGATAGCAATAGTAACAGAGATATGGAGAAGAGAGAAAAGAGAAAGAAAGAGGGAGATGGATGGATAGATAGATAGATAGATAGATAGAATGAGAGAATATGTCTTTAAAGAACTCTGGTACCTGATCAACTTAGTTGCTGACCTTTACAACACACCTAATTCTGCCTTAGTTTCCTCATCTCTAAAATGGGGATAATCATTCAGGTTGGCTGGCACTGTTTTTCAACAGTGTTTCTTCACTGTCAATGGCCAGTGAATCTCCACATTTAGGTCCACGCCATGGAGTAGACATTTCCTCAAAATATGCTCTCCAAGACCTACTCCCTGGAGCCTGAGCATCCCTGTCACACCCCTGTTCTGTTACTTCTATTTCAATCAGCGAAAATGAACATGGCCTTTTTTTGGTAGACAATTCTTTGTCAAGGAGACACTGCTATAACAGGGGTGGTGTCCCTCACATCTGTCCATTCAAAGTGATCTTCTGATGCTCTGAGGAAAAGGGCAGAGCTTCTGGCAAAACGAGTCTGCCCAGAGGAGGCAGCACCGTCAAACACATCCAGCTGCTCAGTGTACACTGTCTACAAACACTGAAAGAATATACTTTTAATCTCAAGTATAGCTTCTCCCCAAGTCAGAGTTTGAAAGTCAGCAATCAGTGTAACTTCACCTGCTTATGGCTTCTAAAAGCTCAGAGAGCTCAAGTTGGCACAGAAGCCTTGAGGGTGGAGAGCATTTGGGTAAAACTATTGACTTAAAATACAAAAAGCAGATATTCAGACTTGATAGAATGTCTGTATAATTTAGGGACAAGGCTTGGATTAATGGCTGAAAGATTTTTTTCCCCAACAACATGCAAAATCTCCTTCAATATCAGGTTTTTGAAACAAATTATTGAATACTGCATTATTAATATTAAAATGCATTAACAATGTTATCAATATTAAGGGGACGTTGGGGCTAGCAGTGTGGTTCATCAGGCCAAGTGCTGGCCTAGTGTGCATGGGGCTCTGGGTCCAGCCCATACCACATTATTCCCTCAGGAAGATTAGAAACTCAAGGTTATCCTTGGCTATATAGTGAGATGAAAGCCAGTCTACGTGAGACCCTGTCTCAAAACAACAACAAAAACCTACTAAAACAAACATAATAAGAAGGCTAAGGAGTCACACGTCAACAGCAAGCCACTGTTGAGTTTTATTCTGTTCCAAGCATATGTGCATGTCTCTTTGGGTGAGTACATGTCTGTGTATGTTGCAGGTATGTGTATGGGAGTACATGCATATGTGTATGTATACATGTGTACAAAGAACAGAGGCCAAGGCTGGGTATCTTTCTCCATTGCTGTCAACTTATTTTGGGGGTACAATGTTCCTTACTCAACCTGAAACCCACTAATTCAGCTGGACTAGCCCTCCATCAGTCCCCTGCCTCTTCTGCTCAGGTCCTGGTGTAACAAATCTGCACTGCTGTGCCCTGACCGGGGGTCACAGTTGAGGTCCTCATGCCTATGAAGTTGCTACCTTACTGACTGAATCCCAACCCCCTTCTAGGGATTTTGATCCAAGTTAGCTATCTCAGGAGGAGATTAGGGGTAGTTTTATTCATGCCTTGTTAAAAATCAGGCAAATTCACTGCAGCGAGCACAGGATACCCAACAAGGTCACTGTCAGTGGCCAAAATCCCACATCCACAATTTTGATACACGACAGAACTTCTACCTGCAGTGTTTTCTTATTTTATTTATATTTATACTTATTTATATTCTTAGTGTAGCTTTTAAGATAAAAACTCCTCTTCTCCCGATTATGAAAGTTACAGGTATCAAAGGCAAGGCAGAAAAAGTCCATCTTCATCAATCCCACCCCAAGGAGGAAAGAATCCATGGCTCTTCCAGGCACACTGATGAGACCACAGCTGCTCAATGGCAGGACTCAGGCTGCCAAAGCTCAGCGGTTTTAGAATCAGTGTGAGTCTCAACCTGTGTACACACAGAAGTAAGGATGCTTTTCTTACTAAGTGGTAACCACGGTTCTCTTCCGATAGGTGTGTCTCTCTGCTGTGAAGGGCAAGGCAGCTCTGCAAACTGTGGCTGGGCCCAGGGCACCACACACTAACAAAAAACAGAACTGCTGAGAGCAGCGTACAGCCGTGCCAGCGCTAATATAGTAATTTACATACTGACTTTGTCAAGGGAGGAATACATATACTTATATGTCTATTTTAGAAATATGCATATTTTAAGTGTAAAAGGAATCTCAAGAAATAGGTAAGAGCTGTCTGAAAAGCGGCAGTGGGGCAACAGTGGGGGAAGTGACGTGGATCCTTCACTGTGACTGTTCACACTTTATAATTCAAATGTCATCATCTCAGCTAAGTGAAGAATAATATTGTCATGAGGTGAGGATAAACATCAAGTGTACCTGTGTTTGTCCCTAGAGAAAGGGGAGGGGAAAAATGAATGTGTCTCAGGAAACTAGAAATTACATATACCTAGGATGTGTTCATTCTCTTAAAATCACAATATAATTAGTATTAACATTTATTAATGATGTGCATATGAGTGGCATAATAGTCAGTCTACAATTTTCAAATTAAATTTTGCTCAAATCAAAGACCTTGAAATAAAGAATATCTCATAGAGTCTACCACATTCTCATCCTGATTGGTAACATTAAAGCAAAGACATCATTGAACCCTGGGGTGGATGTGGAACACCTGGTATGTTAGTACAAGGTGAGCAAAATTATGTAACCACTTTGGGAAATGGTCTGTGAGTTTCTTACAAAACCACTGAGTATTACCTTAGCTGAGGTGTATTTTGTGGATGTTAGCTTAAGAAAAAACGAGCGTATGTTCATAGAAAGACTTGTACAATATGTTCATAGCACTTTTATTAATGAGGTAGAAAAAGCCCAGATGTCTACCAATAAAATACTATGTAAGCAGACTGGCATATCTGTACAATGAAATACTTCTCAGAAATAAAAAGAAAGGCGCTGATCCATGAAACTCGCTGTGTTGGAAGAGAGAAAACCACACTTTGCACAGTGTTTCTGTAACCTTAGCCATAGGAGGAGATGAGAAATTCACATCTGTCACAGAAAATGTCAGAACAGTGGATACCAAAGAAGGAAGGTGGTGTGGAGGGTGGGACTGGCTGAGGGGCAGGAGGTGGTGTGGAGGGTGGGACTGGCTGAGGGGCAGGAGGTGGTGTGGAGGGTGGGAATGGCTGAGGGGCAGGAGGGACTTCTCTAGGGTAACCTGGTAGTTTAGGTTTTGATAGGCACTGAGGTTACACGGCTACACGGATTTGCTGAAATATAATCAACGTTGGCTTTCAGTCATGCATTTCTTTGGTTTTGGCTTTTATTTTATAAAGGAAATTATTTAATTGGGGGCTCGCTAACAATTTCAGAGGGTTAGTACATTATCATCATGGTGGAGAGTAGAGATGCATGGCTCTGTAGCAGTAGCTGAAAGTTTACATCCTGGTCTTCAGGCAGCAGGCAAAAGAGAGAGACTGGGCCTGGTGCAAACCTTTGAAACCTCAAAGGTTCTTCCTAAGATTTTGCTCCTCATAGTAGATCAGCCTCCTTCTAAGGATCCTGAGACCTGAGATGGAGACTGAGGGTCCTTGGAGCAGGGAATGGGAACTCTAACTTATAGCTCCGCCAATGGAATAGGACGGCTCAGGCTCAGGGCTGCACTCCTGTGGTCAGTCACATCAAAGCCTCGCTGAAGGAAGAAGACTTTCTCTGCTATAGGCTTCCCTCCCTGTGCATTTGAGTAGCCATCACTAAGGACATTTATAAAAGAAATGGTTGCCATGAGGAACAGAATTCTGTCAGTCCAGATATCAGATCAAGTACTTCAGCAAGCCAATGCTCCGTCAGTATTAACAGCAACCTATAACCACGGATCTTAACTATGAGCCGCTTTTCTACTTTGTTTTAGCACTAAACTATATATTGAGATATTCCTACAAACTAACACATATCGACATAGATTTATCTCTGCTGTGTTTCTAACATTTAGTTAACGAGCATTCTGGCACAATAACTATTAAAGCAGATGTATTAACATCAAGGATTTCTCCCAACCAAACAACTCCATGGCAGGGCCCTGAAATGGGAATAAGGCCTCCCTGTCAGTCACGTGGTTTGTCATAGACAACATCCTCCTAGACAACACTTTCTGTGTGCACTATTAAGGTGGATAAAAATATGACTCAGACCATCATGATTAGTATTCAGGGCATTATGTAATACTGCTTATAAGATTCTGATTTACAGATGCATTGTTTGACTAGGTATTTTTGGCACATACATTTAATCCACTTTCCTGGAGTTTGGAATAATATATAATACAAACCCGTCAAGACCCATTTCGGAGCAGGTAGGTAGATTTCTGAATCTGTTCTACTCACTCTTACCTCATTTGGTGGAATGTCAGCAAAGGGTTTGATGACGGCAGCCAGCGGGATCTGAGCTTGCTTAGCCATGTCTGACGTACACGGAAAGCAGTACGTGGTGCAGCGGATGTACCGGGGACTGGAGTGGCCTGAACCAAAGTCACACAGACAAATCTTGGTTAAAATACATATCTGGTCTAAGATACTCAAATGAAAATCTAAGCCATTCACCCTTATCTGTACATTATCCTTTGTTTCTAAAAAAGTGTAATATAAAATTCTGTTATCTATATTCCAGGGGCATTGACAAAACTACTGAACTTTACTAAAGAAATAGGGAAGAAGTATTTTACTACTATTAGTATTTTTCATAAGCTAGGCTTTAGTGTAGTTCGAATATAGACTTGAGAAGATTTATGGAAGACGCAAAACAAAGACATAAAGAGGAAAAAGAATGCAGTTTTAGGTTCACAGTCATTTCTTTTCATTAAAATTTATTTTTAGTTTTATTTATGGAAGTGTCTGTCTGGTGGGGAATGGTGGTAAACACCTGTGCAGGTGCTCATGGAGCCCAGAAGGGGGCACTAGATCCCCAGGAGCCAGTTACAGGATGCTGTGAGCTGTCTAGCATAGGTGCTAGGACCTGAGCTTGGGTCCTGTAGAAGAGCAATGCTCTTAACTGCTGAGCCATCTCTCCAGTTGAACAATCGCCTCTTCGTTCCCAGTTTCCACGTCTACTAAGACATCTGCCATGTGCATGTAATTATCTGTAGACCATTTCATACGATCAAGTGAGACTTTGTCAAAAATAATTGCAATTTGTTTTATTTTTTCTTAAGTTTGTAAATTGAATTTATATATTAAAAATCTACTTGTAATAGAAATGTTACTTTTAAAATCATAATCACTTTTCAATATACCTTAGGTTTTCTGACCAAATATATGTATTGTATGGCACACAGGAGAATTAAAATAACATCTCCATAAAGAATATTTTAGTCATCAGAATAATTTAGGTTTTTTTTTTTCTACAAAAAGAAAGCATCATAACAAACTGTGTTAGGAAAACTGGGTATCTACATAAGGATCCTGTCACCCTGATTACAAACCAATTTCCAATGAATCAAAGATTTCAACATTAGACCCCAAACTCTAGAACTTGCAAAACAAAGAGTAGGGAGAATATGTCAGGATATAGGCTCAGGTAAGGAAGAGCAAGGAGTTCACTTCAGGATTTAGGCTCCAGTAAGGACTTTCCAAGTAGAACTCCAGTCACCCAGGAAATAGGACCAATTGTCACCAAGTGTGACTTCATAAAATTAAAAAAGCTTCTGTACAGAAAAAGCAACTGTTAATCAGCTGAAGAGAAAACAGCCCACAGATTGGGGAAAATCTTGCCAGCTACACATCTGGCGGAGGATTACTGCCCATAATATACAAGAACTCAAACACTAGACACCAAGAAAACAAACAACCAAATTAAATGGTGAGCTAAGGAACTGAATAAATATGTCTCAGAAGACGACAAATGGCTGAGGCAGTTTTACAAGTATTCATCATCCTTAGGAAAACCATCACCCATCAGGAAAATGCAAATTGAAACTACTTTGAGGTTTCATCTTAATTCAATCAGAATGGATATGATTTTAAAACAAAACAAAAAAATATACAACCACGTATTCTGGTGAGGATGTGGGGAAAGGGGAACCCTTGGGCACTGTCGGTAGGAGTGCAAGTTGGCACAGCTGCTATGGAAATCAGTATGGCTGTTCCTTGGCCCAGCTCTTCTTGGGGTACCTGTTTGTCAGACTTGGGGTACCTGTTAGACTTGGGGTACCTGTTAGACTTGGGGTACCTGTTAGACTTGAAGTACCTGTCAGACTCCAGGGAACTAGAAAGTAGCCACTGGTGGGGAAAGGGAATATCCTGGTTAATTTTTTGGTTTCCATCACATTGCCTGTAGGTAAGGCTGCAGGGCATTTTCTTGACCAATGACTGACGTAGAAGAGACCGGTTCACCGGATGCAGTGTCATCCTGAGCAGGTCATCCTGGGTGGTTATAACAAAGCAGGCTGAGCAAGCCATGTGGAGTAAGCTGGTTCCTCCACAGTCCCTGCTTCAGTTCCTGCCTCTAGGTTCCTACCCTGCTTGAGTTCCTGCTTTGAATTCCCTCAGTGATGGACTGTGATATGGAAGTGTAAGCCAGCTAAATCCTTTCATTCCCAAATTGGTTTTGGCCATGGACTTTATCATAGCAATAGCAAGCAAACTAAGATAATGAAGAAAGACCTCAAGGGGCAGGAGACAGCAAAGCACAGGTGATGTGAAAAGAAAAGGGGGTTGATGGGGAAGGAAGTTTAAGAGACAAGAGAATGGATAGGAAGAAATTAACACTATGAGTGTTTGGGAAATAATATTGAAAACTCCTATTTTATAAAGTTCATATTTTTCATATGAAATAATTTAATTGTGTAAATACCTTACATGAATAATGTTCCTCCCCAAATCAAAGGTTGAAGTCCAGTGCCTATTGTCATTGCCCTTGGTTCCCACCAGAACTCGATGGTAAGATCCTACTGTTGAATACATCATATACTTTGCTTACAAATATGGAGAAATCCAGTTGGTCCTGAGTGGGAAGCTTCTTCCCTATTGGCGAGCTTTTATAGTATCAGAAAGCACTCTTCAGGGTATTTGGGGGGAATGTTATCAACAGTCTTACCCAACTGTGGATCCACTGAGTGAATGGCATGGCATGACAGACTCATTGTTGCAATTGTGGCATGAAGGTTATAGGGGCAACCAACTGCCCTCTTCTTGGATTCCAGGCCTAATTCACAGGAGGAAATGCGTGCCTGGCACTGTGACTATGGTCAAGAGCCCATGATTAGGGATCTCATAGGTCTGGGGTTAAGCCTATGTCTATCATCTTGCCAAATGCCCTCTGCACTCATAAATTAGCGCAGTTCTTAGACCTCATCAGAGAAGTTTCTGGGTGCAACAGATGACAGTCAAAATGGACACTTAACCACTGTGCAAGTGCAGAGAGTTAGTGACTGGATTTTTCAGTCACAGATAGAACAATTGTTCACGCCTGTGCCCCCCACCCAAGGCTCAGGAGACACTGCAGAAGAGGGGGAAGAAAAAACTGAATGAGTCACAATTTGGTTGTGAGGATCCAAGTGTCATAGTGTTTTTCTAGCCATGACAGAACCACTGCACCCACGACTCACAGCAGTGGCGGTTGCTTGTGCGTGACCTGTACACGATCGACCATCTTAATGTTCTTGCATGGGGAACAAAGGCCCTACCCTTAACTGAGGTGCTATTGACAGTTGGTGGCTTTGGGGGTGGGGGGAGGAGAGTCAGTTTTCTGTGGTTCTGGCAGGTCAACCACACCCCAGTGAATCCCCCTATGCCCATAATGGCAGCACAAATTGTGTTAGGTCATTTCGGGGGGTGGAGGGGCAAGAATTTGGGAAAGATGCAAAGGTATGGCTGGATCTGAGAAGTGGGTGAATATGATCAAAAAACACTGTATCCATACATGAGCTGCTCATAGTATTAATGAAAAATAAAATGTTTATTGACTGTCCACTATGTTTTAGACAGTGCCCTAGGCTTTAAATTATCTTCACTGGTACTAAGGATAGCACCTAGAGCCTGACAAGCTAGGCAAGCACTATGCTGCTGAGTTATATACACACACAGCCTTTTTAGTTTTGAGACTGTGTTACTAAATTGCCTGGGCTGGCCTTGAAATTCCCGTAGACCAGATAAGCCTTGAACTTGGAATCCTTTTGCCTCCTCCTCCTGGGGAACTAATATTGAAGGCCTTCACTGTCAGCCAAAGTACTAATCTAAAATATTTACACTTACAACCTATTAGAACCCGAGAATAAAATCAGTGCTTATTGAATATCTACTGCATTTTAGGCACTGTCCTAGGTTTTTCTGTAGACTGTAAAGTTAAGAATGACTTTATTATGTGGGTCATTGGAACATGATAAACGCTATGAAAAATAGCCTCTTTGGTTAAGAAGTACCTGAGAGTAGAAGACTGAAATTTTAAATATTTGCAGAGTCAACCACAACATAAAGTAAACATTTGCTCAGACATACAGGAGACAAGGAGTTCACTCAGGCAAACTTACACAGGAAGCCTAGCAGAGGAAGAGCAGGAACTGTTTATGTAGGAGTGCCGAGGCTGTGTTCAGAGGAGGTACAGGGTCAGACCATGTAGACTCGTGAAGCTCCCTAAGGTTTTACAAATGAAATGGAACATCACTGCTGGGGTTGGGTAGAGGAGTGTCAGGACCTGGCTTGCTCCCTGGTTCTGGTGTGGAGAACCAGAGTCAGGGAAGCCCAGGAGGAGGCTGCTGCAGCCAAATGAGAAACAGTAGTGTCTCTGACAAGCCCCATAGAGATAGAGCACAGAGGCATAGATTCTGGGCACATGTTGATGTAATAAACATAGCTGTTTGCAGGAATGATGCATGTGCTATGCAGATGTGAGTCTGGGGGGGGGGAGAAGAATGGGAAACTGCTATCCCTGAAAACTGAAAGGCTGCAAAGAACAGGAAAGGAGCCGGTTTTTAGGGTTGTATGGGTCATAATTGGGTTAGAACATCTCTAGTTTGGGAAGTGTACTAGGCAGTCTGTCATACGGCAAGTCTGAGTAGATAGTGGACTGGAGTTGAGTCCAGGCTGCCTATGCACCTTTAGAAGCTCTAAGCAGAGATGGTTTGTGGAAGTCGGCTAAGTCACTACAGCAATGACTGTGGCCAAACAAAGATGAACAAGGACTAAGCCCAGGGCCCTCTAACATAAAGGGCCCATAGGAAGCTGAGAAGGCATTCTAAAGAGTGAGTGGGGCTGAGGGTGGGTAAAGGTATCTGCCTCCAAGCTTGACAGCCTCAGTTCAGAGCCCAGAAATAGAAGGAACTCCTATAACTGTCCTCTGACCTACACATGAGCTCTTGGCATACATACACACATACACATGTTTATGCATGCATGCACACACATACATGCAAACACACATACACACATATACACATACATACATGTATACACATGCATACACACCCATGCAAGGAAGGAAGGAAGGAAGGAAGGAAGGAAGGAAGGAAGGAAGGAAGGAAGGAAGGAAGGAAGGGTGGGTGGGTTAAAAAAAGACATTTTAAAAGGACTAAGGAACCAGGACTCTAACTGTAAAATGAGAGAGATCCACAAAGAACCAAAATGTTAGGAGACTTGTTGAGAACAGTGTCCTCAGAGTTGCTATAGCAGGTGAGCTGGCTGGCAGAGTTTAGTCCCTCTGTTCCACTAGTGACACCTAGCATGATACACAAAGTCAAGCTAGTAGGGGAATGATTATCTTAAACTATAAATCCCAATTTGAATCTTTAAAGAAAAATAAACCAGATACATTGTATTGCACACCACTTGAAGTTCTCTGAACTACTACACCAGAGAATATAATTCTATTGACAGCACCTTTTGGGTTCTTGGGGGACTAATAGGGAACTGGTGGCGCCAAGGTATTTGTTTAAACAACAACAACAAAAACCAGTAAGGCATTTTAAACACATCCCTCCCCGCCAAAAAGTGACTGAAAATAAATACCTTGGTCTTGAATCACACACTCGGTGGTGACCAGAGGAGGCACCTGGCCCCTGGTGTTGGTCGTATAGACTTGTCCACCTCTGGTGGCCCTGTCATTCTCGATCACTTGAATCTGACAAACAAGATGTTAAGAGGGAATTAAACTTAGTAACGACTCTTCCTGAAAGCAGTTAAAAGGGACAGTGGCTTGGTCCTGTTCCCTCTTCCTCCTCCTTCTTCAGAGTAAGAAGAACAAACAAAGGAGGAGGGGTGGCGAGAAAGAAAGGGGGAAAGAGGTGGTCCTTTAAAAATTCTTTTATTTTTCCTCAGACAAATCGATCTAACATGTCTTCGGTCTTATCTTCATTTATTTTCACAATTTTAGACCAAAATTTATCACGTTTCCAAATTCTATTCTATAATACTCTCAGCTCAGACCCTGACCTTTCAGAGATCCTTACTTTATGATGTCTTATTTTATTTATTATAACCATGGATGGACATTTGAAAAATACTTTAGAAAGAAAAGAAATTTGAAACTGTTTTTAAAAAGAAAATACTTTTTGCAATCAAAAGTAAATTCTAAAAATCATTAAATGGAGAAGAAATGACATATAATATCTGAGCTAAAGCTGCCTTCCTTGAACTCAGAGCCCGTCTTAGTCCTCAGCTTGCCTTTCATGCCCCCCCCCCCCCGGCTGCACCCCATGCAGAGAATCTAAGGTATTTTGGAGCATGGGTGTCTATTGTTCAGAAGTCCTCAGGAGCAAAGGTTCCCAAATGCTGCCATCTAATGTAGAAACATATTTATTTCTCTACTAATACTATTTGCTGATGAAGACTGGAACAGATTTCTTTTTAATTTTTTTCTTTTTGTTATAATTGTCCAGGGTAAAAAAGTGTGAGCAAAACAGAGTAGAATGAACGTAGGGTACCAAGAAGTAACCCCAGGGAACTGTCTTCTTCCATTTCCTCCTTTTCCACCCCAGATTCTCACTTTCTACAGAAAGGGGGCGATAAAACAACAACAAAGATAAAAACTCAAAGATGAGCATAAGGCAACCACAGAGAGTATCTAGGCTGGAATATAAGTTAAAAGATACACAGTTTCCCATTGTTAAGATAAATGCTGACTTTGAACCAACTCTGAAGTGTTCTCCCCTGCTCCAGTCTCAACCAGCACAGATGGTGCTGGCATCGTCGGTTCCAAGAATATTGGCAACCGACCCATCCTGAATTTAAACTTGTATCTGTCTGCCGTCTGGCTTCCTCAGAGTTTGAGTGGTGACAAACACAAAGATATAGGATGTGTTCCAGACATCACTACCACAGCAAGACACAGACAAGATGCTACCACAAAAAAAGAAGTGTGCGGATACATCAAAACACTGTAATTATGTTCTGTATTTAACCACAAGCTAATTGGGTTACTCAAAAGAAGAATAACTTTTACATTATTAAATGGTAGCATTTAGTATAATCACTTCAACCAACAAAGTCTAAGGTAACAATGTCATGATACAGTCGTGTGCCTAGAACACTGAACCTACACAGTCACTAATCAATAGTCCACAGTCCCAGAAACCTTATTTCAAACTATCCATTTACAATTGGCAAAGCCCTGTACCCAGAGAAATGACGTTATAAATAGTCTTTATTAATTAAATCCACAACTCCACAAAATAAGACACAGACAAGTGTAAGAACTATCAAATAGTTCTAACCATTGCTAAAAACAGCTTTTGGGTTCCCCCAAATGCACACTCTTGAAAAAACAGCATCGGAAATGAGACAATAAGCAAAGACTCCAACAGTGACTCGGCTGTGACCTGCACGTGTGGGCTGACCATGGTTACATGCGATGATGTCAAAGCAACTCTCGGAAGACACAGATCTCTCTCCCCCTCAGATGTGCCACAGGCATCATTCCCATAAGTGTCATGGAACCGTAAAACATAATCAGGAGAGAATGGAAAGGAAGTGCTGCTCTTGGGAGAAACGTATCAGAAGGAGAAGCAACTTAAGGTGCCTGGCCAGCCAGCGGTGCTGCTGGACAGAACTGAATCGTGCGTGGTGAACGGAAAGGGAAGGATACAACCTCTGAACACTCCTCCTGCAATGCAGAAGTGGGTGAGGGAGACCTTCAGGAGTGCAGCTTCCACAACGCCATAACGCGGCTAGGACCACCCGTCAAAGGTCTATTAGGTGCCTCACTCAGGACTGCAGAATGGAATCGTTCTTTCCACAAGAGTTTATTTCATTAACAAAATGTGTTGTTTTCATCATAGGAAAATAAACAGGCTCCATCTGGCTTCATGTTATTTCTTCAAGATAAAAAAACATGGGGCTGGTTTGCACATAAACACTTGCGAGGTTTGTGATGAACCACAGCACCTGCTTCTTCTTCTCATTCACTCCCCCCACCCCACTCCACCCCCACCTCACCCCCACCACACTGAGAATGAGCAGCAGGTTCTGTTTAGGTGCTAGAGATAGCAGTGAACAAACTAGATGTTAAGTCTAGAAGAACGGTGGCAGATAAATAACAGTACAAATAATGTGCCTTCTGCCAGGCAGTTAGATGTTGTGGACATGAACAGGCATGATACTCCAGCCCTAGTGTCACTCCAGGGATACTGAGTGGGTAGTAAAAACATGGCGGAAAATGGACCACACAAGTCTGGCCTTGCATAGGCCTACGAAAGAAGCATATATACAGACAATAGAAATGTCAAGAGTCAAGCTGAGGCCTATACGAGGCATGTGTGAAGAGCTAGTCCAACTAAAACAGAGGCACAGGGCAAGGAGACACCACATCAGAGGCATCTAGTATTTGTGTGCACAGGTTGTGAGGGAGCTGGAGTCACAAGTGGCCAACAATGAAGCATTGTGCGAGGAATCATAAGAACTTTGACTATTAGCTATAAAAGAGTGCTGGCAAGCTTTGTCTGGAGCCAGGATCTGCTCTGATTTAAATTGGATGGATAGCCTGGGCACAGTGACTTCAAGGCTTGTTAGGAGGCTCCCAGAGTCTCAGGCAGCTGGATGGTGGAGGCTTGCACCAGGGAGAACTGATGAACACAGCTAGAATCAATCACAGGACTAAAGGAAGGAAAAGGGGGTGTCTGATGAGTCTGAGGTTTGTCAGGTAAGGAGCGGGCAGATGGGCCAGGGCTGGGTTTCAGGGGAAAGGTCTGACAGAGGATCCATGTTTTTGCTGGAACCTCTGAGAATGAGAGCACCCTGAGTGATGGTCCCTCATTAGTGTGCCCACCATCCACAGTCTGAATGGAGCCCAAGAACAAGAATTCTGAAAATGCTCTCAGTTGATGTTGACTGCCTGTTCTTGGGGATGAAAAATGTTGACTAAATTTCCATGAAGAACAGAGACTAAATGTCCACAAAGAAAAGGTCATTCCAAAGATTAAGCCTTGGACTAGCCTAACACTAAGTGGGGAGAGGTATGAGGCAATAACAAGAACCCACACCCTCACACATGCATATATATTCATACACACACACATATATGCACACATATAGCCACATATGTATGTACATATCATACACATATACAGACACTCATATATATATATATATATGCACAAACACACATACATATACACACACACACCCATAAACACACATAGGTATACACACACCACATATAGACACATGCACATATACACGAACACACATACACACATACACACACATATATATATCATGCACATACACACATACATACAACCCCCTATACACACAAACCCACATAAAAACACACATGTATATATACAAACACACATAGACACATTCATGCACACACAAACACCTATATACAATATATTCAAACATACGCACATGCACACATAGAGACATGCACATTCACAAACACACCCAGGCACATTCACATACAACAGACAAATACAAAGGCACAAACACAAACGTACATGCAAATTCACCTGCAAACGCAAACACTTGGTTAAGAGATGGAGGCCTGTAAGTCAATGTGTTAGGTGTGAAAGATCTGGTGGAGAGAGGTTGCTTTGGTCTTGAAGGGAATGAGCTACAAAGGCAGGAGGATGGAAATACAATGCTCTCAGGAGTATGTGGTGGTCACATGACCTGTGGTGAGATCTGGGAAAGGGTAGGGGAAGGTGGAAACCTGGGAGAGCCAGGAAACTGGGAAATTCTTCTGCAAGGATTTGAAAGGTGCCTGAGATTGTAACAGGGACAGACTTGGTGTGACAGTTGGGGGGGGGGGGTTTCTCTGAAATCACATCCAAAATAAGCTCAAGGTAAACAAATTTTTAACACTAATAATCAAGTAATTGTATTTTAGTTAAAGACATTTTGTCATTGGCATAGGCACCTTAATGGAAGAAAGGCTTTTTCTGGCTGTTTCAGAGGACCCAGCCCATGGCTGCTTGGCCCGGTGCATTTGGGCAAAGCCTCCTAGTGGAGGAGCAGGCAGCGCCTATGTGGCATTTTTTGTGTCTGTGTCTATACACCTCACAGCAGACAGCAAGCAGAGGGCATGGCAGAAAGGGGCCATGGATTATTTTTCTGTTGCTGTGATCAAACACCCTGGGCAAGGCGATTTATAGAACTAAGAGTTTATTTATGCTTATGGTTCCAGATGGCTAGAGTCCATAACAGCAGGACTATTGTGGCAAAATGTGGCAGGCAGAGGAAACTGAAAGCTCACATCTTGAACCACAAGCACAAAGCAGAGAGAGAGAGTAAACCAACCGCAGTAGGAAAAGGACTTTAGCTGGCTGAGCCCACTCCAGTGATACACTTCCTTCAATAAGGCCACACCTTCTAAGCCTCCCCAAACAGAGCCACCAGCTGGGGACCAAATAATCAAACACATAATCCTCTAGGGAATATTGTCCTTCAAACCCCCACAGGATAGGAACAATATAACCCCAAAGGCTCACTTCCTCCAGGTGGGTCATACCTCCTAAAGTTCTCTGAACCTTCCAAAACAGCACCTGACTGGGAACAAGGCACCCAGAGCAATCGTTCATATTCAAGCCGGAAGAGATACTGAGCTATAAACAAAGGTACTAAGAGCTGCTACAGTTGAATTTTCAATGTACTGTAAGGTTTGTTATACAGATTTGCTACTTAATCACAAATCTTCAACTTCATAGAATTATGAAAACAGCCAGAATTCTTCACCCTTCACTGTATCTGTCTCCAGTTCAATGTGGCTTACCATTTGTTTCCCTGATCAGAAGGCCAAGCCCTCCCTCTTAGTCCTCAGAACCCCTCTACCAGAAGTACAGGTGAGAACAGATGCCTCCTCCTGTGGCCAGTGTCCCAGACCTTCTACAGGCCCTAGAGAACTCAGTGCTAACAAATGGAAGAGCTTCTGTGTGGGAGACAGAGGACACTTACAGGGCTGGGGATGGAGTCCGGATCCAGCTTCCTCTGGAGCTGAGGTGCTGGCCCAGCCATCTGTGCAGGCCCTCCAGGGAAGCCTCCTGGGTAAGACAGCTGTGCACCTCCCATCTGCGGTCCATAGTTGGTTGCTTGAAAAAAAAAAAAAAAAAAAAAAGAAAGAAAGAAAGAAATGACAGTCTCCAGACCCAGGCGTAAAGCTCCCTGACAATATCACACTGCTGAATCAAACATGCCACCAAGTTCGTGTTGTTAAATAAAGCAGGAAGCTAAAAGGAAGTCCCTACACTCCCTTTAACTTGCTCTTCTGATGTTATCCAGAGACTTACTGTCCTTTCACAGTTGACACAGAAACAAATCTGATTTCCTCTAAGGACACCCCCAGGTGACCCCCCTCCTTGGCCTCACCCTGTCTACCTTACCTGGCTGTGGAGGGTAGCCAGCACCCAGGGTCTGGCCTGGTGGAGGTGGGGGCTGATATTGTGAATTCAGAGGAGCCGGCGCAGGGAGTCCATCTTGCCTGTGAGTTGGTGGAGACATAGGCGAGGCACCAGGGCCGTTCAGGGCGGTGGGGGGTGGTGGTGGAACCTGAGGCCCTGGCTGCAGAATAGATGGCCGTGCAGGTTGTGGTGGGCCCTGGAAGGCGCCTGCTGCCTGGGGGCCAGGCGGACCCTGGCTCTGGGGAGTCATGCCGGTACCTGGGGAAGAGAGAAGGCCACGGCTCATAGCCATGTTTCTCAGAGCTCTGATGTCTACAGAGCATATGGCAGAGACATTTATTTTCCATACACAAATCAATAGGGCATGTTTATGAATTACATATTTATATATGTGGTTTCCACAAATTAAAATTATCCCACAGAAAGTGATATAAATATTACTTGGCACCATCTTTTTTTTTTTTTTTCCAAACAGAACATTGTAGAAGAGCATAGAAGCAACACTTCTAGTTTTAGTAAAGAATTTCTGTTTTAAAAAGATTCAGTATTTGTGTGTGTGCGTGTCCTTTTAGAAGACAGAACCTCAGGTGAGAAAATTTCCCTCACCAGACTGGCCTGTGGTACATTTTCTTGATGAGTGATGTGGAAAGGCCCAGCTCACTGTGGACGGTGCCACTCCTAGGTGGGTGTTCCTGAATTCTGTAAGAAATCAGGCCAAGCAAACCGTGAGGAGTAAGGCTGTAAGCAGCACTCCTCCATGGCCTCTGCATCAGTCTCTGTCTCCAGATTTCCACCTCAAGCTCTTGCGCTGACTTCCCTGGATGATTGACTACAAGCTGTAAGACAAAATAAACTCTTTCCTACCCAAGTTGGTTTTGGTCATGGTGTTTTATTACAGCGACAAAACCCCAACTAAGGCATAAACTGGAAGCAGGTTGTAGGGTATGGCTGTCACAGACCTGACCATGTGGGGTTTTTTTGTTTGTTTGTTTGTTTGTTTGTTTGTTTTTCCCGATTGTCATAGCATTTGAACTTTGGGGTGAGAAGGCCTTTGAGGTCTCGGGGATCAGTGAGATGTTCTGTTGGAACTCAGAAGATAACACTGCAAGCAATGCGGACGACTAAGACCTGACTTGTGAAGTTTCAGAGAAAAGCAAAGACCCTACTAGGGACATTTGTGTGATATTTTCATGTTAAGAATCCATGGTATCAGCTGGAGCTGAAGAACCAGTTGTAATTAACGAGAAACCAGAGCCGTTGGACTAAGGGAGGGAATGTTTGTTTGCTTTAAAAAAAAAAAATAATAACAGATGCTGGTCAGCTGAGAATCTGCTGTGATTGAGAAGAGGTCTAACTCACTGAGGCAGAATCTTCTAGGAAGTGTTTCCTCGGGGTCAGCACACAGACTGTGGTCTAGAGGAAACCAAGGCTGTATCCTGTGCTGGCAGCCAAACTTGGTATGTCAGAGTTTCCCAGGTAGTAATGGTTTTGAGGGCAGGACAGAGTCATGGAGAGCAACTGAGGTTTGGCACAATGACTGACCAGGAGAGGACACTGATGAAGGTGAAACCTCTACTGAGCCTGAAGTCCCAGGACTGAGGAGTCATGGAGAAAAGCTGAGGCTCAGCACCATGTGACTGGGGCAGAGTCCCTGAAGGGAGCCCAGGAGAGGCTATTTGTGAGAATACAGCTCAGCTGTAGGAGGAAAACACAGCATCTTGGAAATACTAGTAACAGGGTCCTCTGCATCAATTCCTGCCTCCAAGTTTTTGCCTTGAATTCCTGGCCTTACTTCCCTTAGTGATTTAGTTGCTTGGAAGTATAAGCTGAGTAAACCCTTTTCTCCCAATGTTACTTTTGGTCACAAAGTTTTATCACAACAATAGAAAAATAACAGGGAGAGGGGGAGGGGAAAGGGGGCGGGGGGGGGGGGGGAGAGGGGAGAGGGGAGAGGGGAGAGGGGAGAGGGGAGAGGGGAGAGGGGAGAGGGGAGAGGGGAGAGGGGAGAGGGGAGAGGGGAGAGGGGAGAAGGGAGAGGGGAGAGGGGAGAAGGGAGAAGGGAGAGGGGAGAGGGAAAGAATCCCTTAAAGCAATGGTTTTCGACCCTCCTAATACTGCAACCCCTTAATACAGTTCCTCATACTGTGGAATTACATGGATAGCTCCCGAACATAAAATTATCTTGTTGCTACTTCATAACTGCCATTTTGCTCCTGTTATGAATTGTAATGTAAACATCTGATATGTAGATGGTCTTAGGCCACCCCTGCAAAGGGGTTGTTCAACCCCCAATGGGGTCCTGACCCACAGGTTGAGAACCATTGCCTTAAAGTATACCATGGAGCCATCCTGCCACTAGAGTGGGCATTTGTGCTCTCTCCTCTTTTCTAGCTTGTGGCATCTGAGATTTGATTCTTCCAATGACCTAAACACAGAATTAAAACTCTGAAAAAATAAGCATTTTGTTTTTAATTTGGAGGTCACGTATTAAAAGAATTCAATTTTACAACTACCCTCACCATGCCTCAGATAATTACTCTGTTTAATGCTTACTTGTGACGTCGGCATTTTTGTTGTTTATTGTTCCAGCAATGAATGTACAGTGTTCTGAGGGTTCTTCAATTGAAATATTGAAATAGTTGCAACATGCACGGGAGAAACCTAACCAGAGCCATACACAGTATCAAAAATTTATGCACAAGGTAGCATTTTAACATGTCATGCCAGAGTTATGTCTGCCTTAAAAAAAGAAGAAATGATGAGGTGTGAGTGTAGCTCAGTGGTCCCTGGTAGCTAGCATGTCTGGGGTTCTGGGTTCACCCCCAGCAGCATGTCTGGGGTTCTGGGTTCACCCCCAGCAGCATGTCTGGGGTTCTGGGTTCACCTCCAGGAGCACAGAGAACACCGAATGGGCACCATGAATGAACAGTGACAACTCACACTTACCATAGCTGTTGATCTGCATGGAGCTGAACTGACTGCCCAGCTGGGTGACAGAGGAAGTGGACCCAGGACCTGGGTAAGATGACTGTGGCAGGGGCTGGCCTGATGCATAAGAGGGTGCCACATTATTGACAGGCGGGAGTCCTGGAAATCTAACAAACAAAAAGTATTGATAGCGTCACAGGGTTTCTTAAGCAAACGACATACACTACACAATAGTAAATATATTCTAAATCAAACAAGCCCTCTATGTGTGGTAAGAAAAATGAATGATGTTGTGCATCATATATTTAATCTTGATAAGAGTTCAAAATAACCCAAGTGACAGCACCTTCCACTTCCACTCACATTTCCTATGGCGAGGTAGAGAAAAGTTTCTAACATGAACACAAAGCCACCTTTGGAAGTCAGTTTTGGAAAGATGAGCCCAGCGCCGCTTCACATACACTAAACTTGATCAATAGGGGAAAACAACAAGAACGGGGTCAATAACCAAGAACCCCTGGTTTATGGCTGCATCTTTGTGATCATTCAGACCCAGTTTTTAAACAGAATGTGGCTTGTCTTACATCCTGAACTCAGCAGGGCACGCCATACACAAGGGGGTCTGCCATAGCTTTGCAACACTGCAGTTAAGTTTGAAGTTGGGTTTTGTTTGTTTGTTTGTTTGTTTGTTTGTTTCTGTTTTCTAAAAAATTTCATCCTGCTTTCCCTTCCATGTAGTTTAAAACTATGTCTGCCGTGTGTCCTTGTCACTGTCTGGAGCTAAACAATGGCTCCCGAGCAGAGGTCCCATTCTGGCGATACAACACAGGAAGCTAATGACTACCCAGGAGTCATTATGACTCTCTTCTTACTAACTTCGAATTGGGAGTAAAACTTGAGGCTTCCCAGGCCGTGTGGACGATGTCTTTATTTTCAAAGTCTCTATTTGGAACCAGAGCCCATTCTCTCTGTTACTGCGTCTTGACTTCCATCGTCATGGAGAGGCTAGGAACCATTTGAGAGAGCTGGTGGCTGAGGAGAAATCCACAGCTCATTTCTAACACAGGGGGGTGGAGGAGGATGGAGGTGGGGGGGGCAGCCTCTTTAGGGTCTCAGGGGCACACCTGCTGCAACAGTGTACTCCCTAATCTTGTTATTTTCCAAACTGAATAATTATTTTAAACAAACAAACCAAAAAACTCCTCAAGACATCACTCCAAGTGCATGTTGCTAATTATTTCAGAACGGTTATCACACACTTTGTCCTAAGTAAGGGAAGGGCAGACAACTTATCCCACGTGCCTCACAAGACAAGCATGTCTACAGCAGATAATTTGTTAAAGCAGTTTTAATCCCAAAATATTCCTAAGAAAAATGCCTTTCTGCCAAAAATTTTAGAAGAATCAACATAATTAGATTAAGTGCCCTTCGATTTCAATATATTTAGGAAAAGAGAATGAATAGAGATAGAGAACTACAAAGGTAATTAAAATTTGTATTATATTACATTGTGTGTGTGTGTGTGTGTGTGTGTGTGTGTGTGTGTGTGTGTGTACACGTCACAGTGCAGGGTGAGAGATCAAAGGACAATTTTCAGGAGTCTCTCCTCCCACCATTCGGGTCTTTGGAATCAAGCCTAGGTTGTACGGTTTCCTGGAATCTGCCTTTAAGCACTGAGCCCTCTTGGCCCAAAGGTTACCTTTTGAGAGTAAGTTTTCCTTGTGTCTCTCTTTACTCAGGATACTGGCTGTGAACCATGCAGCTTGAAATGTGACTCTTGTCTGGGGCTGACAAATGATTTCAAGAGCCGCCTAAAGATCTGACTGGTAAATTCACTGCTACATAAAAAGAAACATTTTCTCTTTGCTTTGTCAAGAATTGACACTTCATTCCCTGCAGCTCATGGGGAATTGTCACAGGGAGTAATGTTATAGATAACTGAAGTGTATTACAGACTCTGGACATGATATATAATCATAGGTAAGTAGCAGTTAAATGGGGAAAGTGCATATAATTGTTTGAGACCCAAAAATAATTTGCAGAAGTGATTGACAAAAGATAATTTTTTTAAATATAAAATTCCATGGCTCACTTTTTTTTTCTTTGTAGCCATTTCAGTTAGAGCAAAGACATACGGGGGCAGAGACATAAATAGTCTCTGGTGTTTGTTTGGTTTAACTTTTAACAAAGGCTAAAGATTTGGGGCTGGAGAGATTGCTGGTTAAAAACACGTGCTGCTTTTTCAGAGGACCACAGTTTGATTCTCAGTACCCACATCAGGTGGTTCACAGTGTCAGAAACTCCATCTATACGAGATCCAATGCCTTTTGGCTTCTGCTGGCACCCAGTGCACATAGCTGCACACATAAACAAATGTTCTCAAAATTTTTTTAAAAACTAAAGATTTAAACTACAGAATGAGAGATTGTACAACCACCAGATATTACTTTAACCCATAGGTACCTACTTACTGTACATTTCTTATGCACTGGGAGTTAGGTTTCAAAATTTATAAATAATCTCTTTCTGACAAGCTTAAACATCCTCAGTCTTAAACATATTGTATTTTTAATGTAATCCCCACTTTCAAATTATTTAGAATAGAAATGAAACAAAGCCATGCTATTATATACAAAAGGTAAAGAAAAATCAGGGCACTTAACAAAAAACATCCTATTTGTTACTCTCCCGCTGCACACAGTATGGCTATCAGAGGTAGCCACTGCACACAGTATGGCTATCAGAGGTAGCAAACCCAGCCCACAGCTGGAGCCTGGGGAGCCACCAGCAGCCTGCCTCTTCCTCCCAACCCCTCTGCACTTTCAAACTGTGAAAGCAAGTGGGAGAGATAAACCTTTTCCTACCACGACACATTGTGGTTAAAAATGACAAACCAGAGTTATATTTGGAAAGGACTAAGAAATACTCAGATACAGATTTTCATTCACTGTTTCATTTAATATCAGAAAAGAACAGAGAGCTCCCACCAAGTACCCACTTTAAAAAGTCATATAATTACCAAAAATTTGTCTCAATCTACTCTTAAACCTTGGTAGTGTTGATGTGGATTTACTTCTCTGTTCAAGTGCTTCCCATTCTTAAGTTGGAAATAAACGGGTCAAGAAGGGAACCCTTCATTAAAGTTTGTCAATATTTGGAGATAAGATGTCAATATGGTTTAAACATGTCCCATCCATAATTCTAGTGTTGAAACGTAACAGCATCTGGAGGCTACAGGGGAGCCCATCTCATCAATGGGATGTGGTCTCCTTTCCAAAGCAGGTCTGGCAGGTACTTGGTCCTTTCTCTGGTACTCAAGGCACCATGCTGGAAGCAGCAAGCAGCCTTCATCAGACAACAAGACTGTTAGGGCCTCCACCTTGGCCTTTGTAGTCTCCAAATTGGTAAGAAATACAAGCCTGCGTTTTGTAATGCCTAGTATCAGATTTCTGTAGCAGCAGCACAAAATAAACTAGAGTAGCAAATTATTCAAGATCTGGTTGAAACAAATTCTGCATTTTAAATATTAAGCCTGTAGAGAGGATAAAATCAAGCCCTATCATTCCCATATTGAAACACACTAAGGAGGAACTAAAGAGATGGCTCAGTGGTTAAATGAACTCGTTGCTTTTGCAGAGGACCAGCACCCACTTGACTGTAATAACCACCCATACACACAAAAGAAAGGGGGGAAAGGCACTAAAGAAAGGATGGGGATTTAACGCAGTGAAGGAACACTTTCCTAGCATGTGCAAGTCCAGGGAGCCAAGCCTCATCACCACAAACAAAGCCTAGCCTTATTTTCATCCTTACCTCTGTTTATACGGCAACCAGTGTCTTAGTGGAATCTCCTAAATACAGTTTGGGAAGCCGGGTCTCCTTCGTTCCCTAACTCACTATGTCTTCATCAAAGTAGAGGGATTACAATTGACTAGCCGTCATTTTTTCCTTATGATGAAACTACTGACTTTTAAGGTATAAATTTTAACAGATTAATCTCATCTAGAGATCTCTTAGGTAGGAAACTTTAGACATACTTGTAAAGTTAAACAGTTGTCCTGCCTCGGCCATGATCAAAAGAACAAATGACTAGGTATGACTTTCAGATTTTATCAGATACTTCTTTTGAAATAACAGGTCTTTAAGATTTTTTATAAGATTTTATTATTATTATTATTATTATTATTATTATTATTATTATTATTTCAATTCTGTGTATGTTGAGGGGGATGTGCACATAACTGCAAGTGTCCACAGAGGTCAGAGGTGTGAGATGCCCTGCAGCTGGGGTTACAGGCAGTTTTAAGCCACCTGATATAGATGCTAGGAATTGAACTCAGGTCCTGAGGAACAGTAGTCAGTGTTCCTAACCACTGAGCCATCTCTCCAGCCCTACTCATTTTTATTTTTATGTGTATGAATGTTTTCCCTGTACCATGTACATGCCTGGTACCTATGAAGATCAGAAGACAATATTAGATGCCCCAGACCTGGAGTTCCGTATGGGTGTGAGCAACCTTATGTGTACTGAAAACCAAGCATAGGTCTCCTGTAAGAGCAACAAGTGCCTTTAAATAACTCAGACGACTCTCCAACCCCAAAATATCACTGTTCTAAAAAATCATGGACATATTTACACACTGAGTCAACACGGTAACTCTTTGAGTTTGAATTGGCAAAAGTCCTATCTCCAGGACTCAGCCTCTATGTGAGAATGAGGTGTTGCCACCCACAAAGAAAGATTACACAGTCAGCTGTGGGAACACATGCCTGAACTCCCTCACTAGGGAGGGTGAGGCAGGAGGATCATCACTTACAGACCAGCTGTTACACAATGACTGTTAAAAAAATAGAAAGCAAGTCACACCAGTAATTGGCATTTTATTTAATTGTGTGTGTGTATATATATATACACATATGTACATATACATATATACACATATATACATACATATACATATATGTATATATACATATATATAATATATAATATATTATTATATATAACATATATTATTATATGTTATATAATTATTATGTTATATATATTATATGTTATATATATAACATATATATATTATATGTTATATATATATAATTATTATATATTATTATATGTTATATATAATTATATATATAATTGTTTTGAGAAAGCTTTTAAAATAGTAGGTGTGGTGGTTTGCATAAGAATGGCCCCCTAGGCTCATTTGATGCTTAGACACTGAGGAGTGGAACTCTTTGGTGAGATTAGAAGGATTAGGAAAATTGGCCTTGTTGGAGAAAGTTTGTCACTGAGGGTGGGCTTTGAGGTTTCAAAAGCCCAGTCTATCTGCCCATCTGTTTGTCTGTCTGGTCACTGCTTACCCCCACCCCTGCCTGTGGATCCAAATGTAGCACTCTCAACTTCTGCTCCAGTGGCTGCCTTTATGGCACCTGCTCCTGACAAGATGAAAATGGATCAAACTCTATGCAGTCCCCTCATTTCAACTTCCTTCTCCAGCCAACTTTCATAAACAAACTCTAGAGATCTGTCCTGCTTAAGAGTGTTTTATGACTCCTGCCTGACTAAGACTTGCCAAGAAAGTTGGGCACACCTGTTAATCCCAACACCCAGGAAGCTGATCTCTGAATCTGAAGACAGCTTGGCCTACAGAGCAAGTTCTATGACAACCAGACTTACACAAAGAAACCCTGTCTTTGAAAACAAAAATCTACCCAAGTGCAGTGTCCCAGGTATTGTCAAGGTAGAGGAACACAGGGTTGTTTCTGGGAGGCAAGACTACTTCTAGGTTGTGGGCGAGTCTTGAAGCAGATCTGGCTTTGGGGAGAGGTAACTTTTTCTGAGAGTTGCTTTGGTCATGATGTCTTTACACAGTAATCAAACAATGACTAAGACAGTAGGTTTTTATATAGCCTTTCCAAAGCTCTTCAGTGTTATCTGTCTCTCTTCGGACCCTTCCCTCTGCCCTGGACTCTCTCCTATCTACTTCCCGTCTTAAATATTTCCCCTCTCGTTCTCTTACCTGCCCCCCTACCATCTGTGTGTGACTGTCCCTCCTCCATTATTCTCCCCTCAACACAAACACAAGAGCCCCTTTCTAATTTCCTGGCTTCTGAAGTACTCCAATTTAAACACACACACAGACACACACACAGACACACACACAGACACACACACACACACAGACACACACACACACATATATATATATCCAAAGCTGGCTTCCAAATATGAGCGAGGACATGTGGCACTTGTCTTTCTGGGTCTGGGTGACTGCAATCAGAATGATTATATCCAGCTCCACCCATTTACCTGAAGATTTCATTTTTTTTTTTTTTTTTTTTTTTTTTTTTTTTTTACAGCTAATAAAATTCCACTCTGCATCAGTTTTGTCTTTTCGTTACCCATTCCTCAGATGGTGGAGATCTAGGCCATTGGCATCTCCTGGCTATTATGAATAGAAGAGCGGCAGTTAATGTGGATAAGCTTCTAGCTCTGGATTAGGATACAGACTCGGTTGAGTATACGCCCAAGAGTGGTATGGCTGGGTCAAGTGGTAGATCTGTTCATTTCTAGCTTTTTAAGAACCCGCATTGCTCTCCATGGCTCTCCCAATTTGCACTCCCACCAACAAAGGAGAAATGACTTCTCCTTTCCCCACATTCACTCCAGAACTTGTTGGCCTTTCTTTTCTTGATCTTAGGCAGCCTGGCTTGGGCTAAAATGAAGTCTCATGGTAGTTTAATTTGCATTTACTTGACGGCAAATTTTAGGTACAAGTTGCTGGTCAGGGACATCTCATAAAACCTCCAAAATAAGACAGGCTATTGCTCTTCCTGGCAGTGATATTGCTGCAGAGCTTCATAGTAAGATTCTTTTGCTATAGATACAGCATACTTGAGTCACAGGACATGGAAAGACCAAGCTGACACTAAACTGAACGTTCCCTCCCTTTTGGCTTTCACAGTGCTAGGCATTGCTATGCAGACAGCTAGGAGGAGTCAGCAACAGTCTTATTCAGCTGCCAACCCAGTGGACTACAGTAATGATGAAGACGGTAAGATGTACTCATGCTTACAACAGTGGCATTAAGTGTCATGAGGGAAACCAAGCACCACTGGATTGAAGGCCTGCCCTTCAGGAAGACACAAATGCTCAGTATGGTAAATATGACCAAGACCTCATAGTCAGAGAACTCACAGCCTCAGGGGTGAGCCTACTATTATTGTCTTCTAAATGGACATAGTATCAGAATGCCCTCTAAATATATTTATAATTATGCCCATGGGTCAGTCAACATGGCGCTCAGACCTCGTCAGAAAAGCTTCCTTTTACAATGAACAGAGGTTAAACAGAGAGACTAACAATAATGGGTCAAAGGGTGGGGAAAAAAGACTATGATGCGCTCAGCTCTGAAGGGGACATCTGTAACACGCCTGCTCTCTTCAAAGCTCAGGGATCACTGTGGAGGAGAAGGCAGAAAGACTGTAGGAACCTAAAGGTGTGGGAAACTGCTGAGAAACAGTGTTTTCTAGATATGACAGAGCCATTTGTACATAGGAACATACAACAGCCGCAGCTGCCTGCACAAGGTCAAGCCCATCCACCAAGAAAGTCCATCACAAATGAGGGAGGGGCAGGGCCTCTCCCTGGTGGAGGAGCTGTCGTCTTCAGAGAAGTGGCCCCTGGTCAGTTGTCTCTAGTGGATGGCCCTTCAAACATGGACATAGTGACAGTACCAACTGGGCTCAGTGAGATTAAAAAAAAAGAAGAAGAACAAAGAAATAAGGAGGGTCCTTGGGGTTCAGAGAGGAGTTGGGGAGGATGATGGGATATATTGTGTATATGTATATATGTATATGATATTCTCAAACAATGTTAAAATTTTATTTTTGAAAAGTTTCTTAAAACATAAATGATGGGCTGGAGGGATGGCTCAGCAGTTAAGAGCACTGACTACTCTTCCAGAGGTCCTGAGTTCAATTCCCAGCAACCACACGGTGGCTCACAACCATCAGTAATGGGATCTGAAGCCTTCTTCTGATGTGTCTGAAGATAACTACAATGTCCTCATATACATAAATGTTTTTTTTTTTAAATCATCAAAGAAAAATGCAAAGAAGAGAAGGAGGAATGAATGAAAGGAGAGAAGGGAGAGACATAGGGAGAGAGAAAGGAAAGTCACACATATCTGTTCTCTGACATCCTCTGTCATCAGATTAGTGTGACTCACTCTCAAGATCACTGTGCCCTTTGCCTTTGTGTATAGAAACGTGTCCCATGGGGCAGACAACAGGCAACCTGGAAACGTAGCTTGAAAGGTTAGGCTTCCCTCCTGATGTTTCTAGCTTTCAAACCTACTTCCAACTTTTAGGTCAGTAGTTAAGTTGTACCCAGTAAAAACTGTGCAGGGAGAAGTATAGGACCTAACTGTGTTTCTTTGCAATCAGAGTTGAAGTAGAGTCTGAAACCAAGCTTCCTGGAGACACCAGACTAAAGGAGGGCAATCCACAGATAGCAGCAAGTGGACTTTCTATCCAATGATACGGCATGACGCCGAGAGCTGCTGACATGTCCTGAGCCTATGGACTGTAATGAGTACTGCGTGCTGTGCAAGGTAGTTTGCATGCAAAATCCTCATGACGTGTACTAGAGAGGTTAACTATGAATGATAAGAAAGCAAAGACAGAGGTTAGGTTAGTTACATACCAGTCAACAACAGGACACTCTGAGAAATGTGTCACCGGGTGATTTTTTTTTTGCTACTGTACAGACATCAGGAGGTATACAAATCTGAACAGAAGGGCCTACCATACACTTAGGATATAGGGTATATATATCCTGCTCTTCTTAGATCCAGGATGAGCAAAATAACACTGGAAGAAATGAAGTGAAAGTGAACAGGGGAGAATACAAGCAAGCGATGCAGTGAAGTAGCTCCTTGGCTAACACCACAGTGAGTCACAACAGCCCCCTCTAAGTAGAAGAACACTCTGAAATAATGATTAGTACTACGGAAAACACCTGACCTAGTGTGGGCACTGCATCCTGACCCAGGGCTCTGTCCAGCAGTGAACACCAGCAGTACCTCAAACATGGGTAATGAGTTTTGGGGTGGTGACATTCAGATACTGTAGTGTATTAAGCCCCAGGAATTTTTCAGCTTCATTATAACTTGTAGACCACACTATACATGGGGATAACAAGTCTATGCAGCATGTGACTAGAATTTGTTTGGCCAAAAACTCCCTAAGATAGGCCTGGCAAACATGGCCTGTCCCTGGGGTCTCTACTCCTCTGGATGCCAGCCCTCTGCTGGACTCATGATGCTATTACCAGAGTGACAATACATCAAAGAGATCCATCACTTAGGCCAATACCAGTGACCAAATTTGTTCTCAAAACCACTGAATCCATCTTTGCATTCTTTTTCCAAAGTCCTGAAAGAGCAGTGAGGGAGTTTTCAGTAATGAACTGTCCTGGTTCTTCTTCCTTCTTCTGGACTGACACGATTACTTCCTCATGTCACCCCAGGCCACCCTGCTACTGAGGCAGAAGCTACCTCTTGGTTTTCAGCATCTTTCCTTCTTTCTTTCTTTCTTTCTTTCTTTCTTTCTTTCTTTCTCTCTCTCTCTCTCTCTCTCTCTCTCTCTTTCTTTCTTTCTTTCTTTCTTTCTTTCTCTCTCTCTCTTTCTTCCTTCCTTTCTTTTTTTCTTTCTTGCTGTTATCCTGTCTTGCTTACTTTTTTCTTTCTTTTTTCCTTAAGATATTTTTAAAACTCAAAACCATTTTTGACAATTCCATATATTTACACAATGCACTGTGACCATATGACCTCCTAGTCCTCTCTCTTATCCTCCTCCCATTCCTGTTCATAGCATTCTTCCCAACTAGCTTTCATGGTCTGGTGTGTGTATGGGGGGTGGGTTATTGCTTTTCAATCAGTAAGTTTAATTGTGTCAATCAGATGAACAAGAGTGGAAGGCTATTTCCTGGAGCATGGGCAACTTACCAATGGCTACCTCACTGAAAAAGATGGCAGACCCTCCATCCCTGGTAACCACTGGCTGCCAACAACTCCTCAGGGGAGAATAGGACTTCAGGAGTGCCCCCCAGATCCACGACAGAATGTCGAGGACCTAATTTTATATTGGTTCTGTGCAGGTTTCCATAGCTCCTGTGTGCTCATGGTTACACTGATGACATCACCGCCAGAAAAGCATTTCAGAGCGTCCCTCCCATCCTCTGGCTCTCACGGTGTTTTCACGCCCTCTCCTGCAGTGTTTGCTGAACCTAGGAAGAGGTGATATCCCTGCTCTGCTCAGTTATGAGTCTCTGTATTGTCATGTCCTATCCCGTGTCCCCCACCCCCTCTCTCCCATCAAAAGGAGACTTTTCTGACCAAGACTTTCCTGGGGCTGTGTTTGACTTTCTCTTTTTCAACATATTACAAACTTCAACACAAGCTATATTTCTTGAGCTGCTTTTACAAGAGGCCTGTCAATTTACAGCCGCACCAGTCTTATAAATATAAACATACATTTATATTTACATTATATATATATATTTTTTCATTATAATACTAGAAAATATTTCACCTAAATGTTCGTTTAGAAAAACAATAGTAGATTATGCCTTAGAGAGACCTCGCCAGGAACAAACAGGCTTTAAACCAGCTTCACAGTAGCCACCATGATGTCCTTTGCAGAGTAGGCTTCAAATCCAATTTTTAAAAGGCTATTGGTTTCCCCAATAACAGGCATGTCATTATGCACCAGTGGGTATACCTTGCCTGGCAGATTGACAGTACAGTATGCAGGATCCACAGCTAAGTAAGATTATTCTTGGGTTCCTAAGGCAGAATTTTACTCTGCAGTCCAGGCTGTGGCCTGGAGCTACATACTCCAGGCTAGCCTTGAACTCATGACAATCCTCTGGCCTTGGTATACCATAGTGCTAAGTAAAGTACCACTGTACCCAGTGGTCCTCAGCACTGTGACCCCCTCCTTGCCCATCCATCATGCTCTGGAGACTAAAGGCAGTAAGGTCAGGTCACAACAAGACCTTTGCATCCTTGCTTTGTGCTCAAGCCACAGGCATGCTCACAAATTAAACTCCATGTTTTGTCTCCTGTGTGAAGCTGCTCTGTGATCCCATAGCTACATCTTGGTGGCAGTTACCACAACAAACAATATCCAGCAGTGTCCGACTCAGAAGCCCCACAAGAGCATTAGCTGATGATGTCAGAACCTCCCTTGTCTTACCCAGGAACAACAGACAGCCTTCCTCAAAGAGGCAGGTTCACTCTAAAGACTTACTCCTGTGCCCACCACCCCCCCACTCCACCTGACAACCTGGGAAAGGAACTAGGAAATGGGGCCTTGGGGCCACCCTGGGAGCAGTTCCAAGGTAAATGCAACTAGGAGCTGGACTGTGGCTGGTGACACGGCTTGTGGAACAATAATATTGGGATTTCTGAGCCTTGAGGTGTATAGCTGGCTCCATCCCAGGTGATAGTCCCTTACGGGTCACAGGCTGTAAATATCCCAGGGGTATAGTTCTTGGCTTTCCAAGGCCTGCCTCTGACTTCCTTTTTCAATTCATTACAAACAAACAGAAGCTGTGTTTGTTTGTTTGTTTGTTTGAGCTGCTTTTACAGCAGGCCTGCCAATTCATAGTCCCTCACTGGCTGGCCCATGTATTCCTTCTCTATCAAACCCTTAAACTCTACCACTGACCTCAACCCGATTGATTTTGAAACTTTTATTAAGCGCATGCTCAGGTGTGTGGGGAAGCTCTGGAGAAGGGAATGCTCTAAGTCTTGTTTTAGTGTTTTGTTTTGGTCTGAGACCTGGGAGTGGGGGTGTGAAGGGGAGGAGGGTGGGGAATGGTGTTATTATGTAGCCCTGACTGCCTGATACTTTCATGCAGATCAGGCTGGCCTCAAGCTCACCTGAGATTTGCATACTTCTGCTCCTCCAGAGCTGGGATTAAAGACATGTGCCACCATACCCAAAATAATCTAATATTTTATAAGATATATAGACACTGAGTGTCTAAAGGACCAATATGAAACTTTAAACAAAATATGCTGACTATAACCCCAAACTAAAATACATGGCATTAACACGGGTCATTTTTATGTTTTAAAATACAGACTAACTCTTCTGTCACTGGCTTTTCCAAGAGCTTTGTTTTCTAGGGCAGTTCTCCAGTAAACATTTTTTTTTTTTTAAGATATGAAACTTACCAAGAGATTAACCTTTCAACCAAGAAACATGCAAGTTTAGAGGGTGCTTTGGAAGAATATTTTAGGGCATATTCACATAAGGGTTGAAATGTACTTAGCTCACCTTTGAGGAGGATGGCCTGGGCCATGGGCTCCATTGGGGCCAAACTGAGGGGGTCCAGGAGGTAAAGGGCCTGGGGGCAGCAGCCCCGAAGGAGCAGTGGCTCCCGAAGGCCCCGATGGCTTCATCATGCCTGCAACAGACAGGAGCAGAGTTATGGGAATGTTACAGTACAAAGGGAGATGATAAAGCTGGAAGATTAACGTTAAAATGAGTAAAGGGAGACAGAAACCAAAGGATAGACACAAAGCCCTCCCAACCTCCCTTAACCAATCTCTCCAGAGTGGCTATTATTACCTGTTAATAATAGTATTAAAAGATTAAAAGCACAAAAATATACATATACACAAATATATTCAAATATATATACAAATATATATATATGTGTGTATATATATACAAATATATATGTATATATGTATATATACACATATATACATATATATTCATATACATATATACATATACACATACACAAATGGAAAGTTAAATAAAGGAAATAAACTCCGAATGTGGTGGAAGTACCTTAACAGAACATAGTATCTCACAAACACTAGATCACACAAAGAAAAACAAAAAATGTAAAGTGGTAAAAAAAAAAAAAAAAAAAAAAAAAAAAAAAAAAAAAAAAACCCTCAGTAAAACAGATGGCAGGCTAGTAGAGCATCTGAAATGCATACAAGAAAAACCCTAACAGTGCTTTTGGAGAGCAGGCTGTTACTCCAACATGTTACTCCAGAAAATCCTGAGACAGGTGAGGCAGGGTTTTAAGTCATTGCACTCAGAGGATGTGGAAATCAAACACCCAGTGATGGACACTCCTTGAAGTGACCACTTTCCCACAGTAGCTCCTCAGGGAGTGTTGTAGTTAGGGTTTCTATTGCTGTGACGAAACACCATGACTAATAAGCAAGTCGAGGAGAAAATGGTTTATTTGGATTACACTTCCATATCACTCACTGTTCATCAATGAAGGAAGTCAGGACAGGCACTCAGAGCAAGAACCTGGAGGCAGGAGCTGAAGCAGAGGCTATGGAGGGGTGCTGCTTACTGGCTTGCTCCCCATGGCTTGCTCAGTCTACTTTCTTATAGAAGTCAGGATTACCAGCCCAGGGATGGCACCACCACCATGGGCTGGACCCGTCACCATCAATCACTAATTAAGAAAATACTGTACAGCTGGATCTTACAAAGGCATTTTCTCAATTAAGGTTTCCTCCTTTCAGATAACCCTATGTCAGCCTGTGTCAAGTTGACATAAAGGTAGCCAGTACAGAGCACGTAAAGGTTTCTCTTTGGAACAGTTTTCAAGCATTTTTCTCTTGTTTCCAGAGCAGAGTTGGCAGAGGATAACCCAAACACTGTGATGGAGACCCTTAAGCCTTGTTGGGACTAACTAGCCGCTGTTCAGCACCGGGTAAGTAACCTCCTCTGAGGATCTCACTTTGATCTTGGTAAAATAAAAATGAAATCTCCTCTACCCAGCCCAATCGACTTGACCTTTGGCCCTACCCTCGTCCCTGTGCCTTGTGAGCTCTTCTACACAACACCTAGTTTCTGTTCCCTTCCTCCTGCAGTTACCAGACACACACACACACACACACACACACACACACACACACAGGAAATGATGGCATGGCCTGCAGTCACCCAGGAAGACCTTGTCAGACTGTCACTGTACCTTCAGGAAGGTACTTCCATATCCTTGGATAATCAAACACACACAATAGTTGCAGCTGTAGTTTTTGTGGTTATAGACTCAATGCCTACCAAAATTCTGTTCCTCAAGCCTGAGACATGGAAGTGAAGACTGCCTGTGCTAAGGCCGGAGCTCAGGACCCCCCACAGAAGGCAAGCCCCTGTAACGGCCCTAGTCATAGCCCAGCCCTTTTTTATGTTTTATCATTTTGAAATGGAATCTCACTAAACTGTCCAGGCTGCCTTTGAACTTGCTCTCCAGTCCAGACACACTTTTAACTTCAGGGTCCCTGACTTAGCTTCTAAACAGATGAGATCACTGGCCCACACCACAGCCTGAGTGAGGAATGCTACATACTAACAGGAACTGAAACAGAAGCCATGGACTAGTTATTGGCTTGTTCTCCATGGCTTGATCAATCTGCTATCTTATACAGTTTAGGACTAGCTGTCCAGGGATAGCACTACCCACAGTGGCCTGGGAGCTCCCCCCGCCCCATCAACCATTTGATGATGATGATGATAAATGCCCTACAGACTTGCTTACAGACCAGTCTGATGGAGGTATTTTCTCAATTGCAGTTTCTCTTCCCACATAACTCTAGCTTGTATCAAAAATACAAAGAACAAACAGAAGCAAGCAAACAAAGAAAAAAACCCAACCAGGGTAGCAGGTTAGTGGCCATTTTTACTAGCCCCTACTCGTTGGCAGGAGACTTTAAAAAAAAAACAGTTCAGAAGCACAGAAAGACAATTCTCCTGTATCCGTCACATTACGATGGGTTCTCCCTCTTACTTCTGGACATGAACAACAACTCAAGACTCATTCAACATGCATTTAGCATGTCTCCAATGCACTAAGAGCACTCATAGAGAACAAAACCATGTTAGAAATAGTGACTCTGACATGTGACCAGAGTTACAAAATCCAGATGGCCTTCTAACCATTCCTGGAAAAATCAGTGAGGAAAGACCTCTTGAGATGCACCTTCAGGATGGGGAGTTTTTAGACTAGCAGACAAGATATGGGATTCTAGCCAGAAGCTGAGCCTGACCATTGGTCTGGGAGAGCACGGCCTAATCAGGGCAGACAAAGGGTCGGGTAGACGACACAGTGCCAGGGTAAAGTGACAAGAATGAAAATTGCCATCCAGATTGGTTGGAGGCCAACTACAAAGTCTGGTATATCATTTGGTCTCCATCCCCAGGGCAAAGGGACAGCAGTATCATGGTGATGCATAGTCAGAGTCTTCAATGGGCCACACAGTTGGCATTCTCAAAAGTGACCAGACACAGAGACAATCAGGCTCTTTAGAGCATGAGGGGAACTTCAGGAGGGAAGGAAATCCACAGCAAGTGAAAGAACTACACTTACACCACAGGAAAGTATCAAAACTCACAAGCCATCTTTAACACGCAAGCATTATGGGCTAGTTTACTCTGCAAGAGTGTCAGTCCCCTCAGGCCTGACTTCATATATGGTCCTGAACTAGACACATAGATGCTCCATTCCTAGGGTCCTCTACAATTTGGATTTTTTTTTTTAATGCAAAGCAACACTTTGAGCTCTGATCAGTTCTGTGGTTATCCTTCTGGCCTAGGAGGAAGTGACTTTCGATAGAATGGTCCTGTGTGGGCTATGCATCTCTATAGACCAGATAAGAAGTCCATAAGCCTGTGACTCTGCCTTTCTGTTTGTCTCCTGGCATCTTTTAACAAATCCCTTTCCACTACAATAGATTCTGTTATCAGCAGAGTGACTGTGACCAAAACAGCATCACAGAAAACTAGACCTTAAATTGGATCCTATTTCTAGCAAAAAAAAAAAACCCACCCCCCTCCAAAATACCTCCAAAAATCAAAGAACATTAGTGGGGGAAAAAAATCTTCATCTAAAACAAAACAAATATGAGCTCACTGTTCCATATGCGAATCCTAACGGCCAGTGCTCCCAAAGCTCTGAGCCTGTGGCTATCTATATAAACTCTGCAGCGGTAGCACCCACACCACGCAGGCCTGGCAGGTCTGGCCTCTCTGCTTCCTGCAGCAGATGATTTTGCCACTCAAAAGACACTTGAAAATGTGAAGACATTTTGGTTTGCTAAAACTCCCAGAGAAAGAAGGAGGTGCCAGTAGAATATGGTAGACATAGACCACAGATGCTGCTAAATGCACAGGGCATCTCTCTCTCTCTCTCTCTCTCTCTCTCTCTCTCTCTCTCTCTCTCTCTCTCTCTCTCACACACACACACACACACACACACACACACACGAGTAAGAGAAAGAGAGAGAGAGCGCACATGTGAAAGAGTTGGCCCCAGATGTTAAGATTGCTAAGACTTAGAAACCCTGCGCCTGACACAGTACGCCTATCCTTGTTTCCCCTCCACGCCCTCTAATTTCCACTGTAGCTCTTGCGTACTATACACTGGAGTGTGACCCTGTCTGGTTTAACTCACTTCAGTGGCACCCTTGATATGGCTCCATTACTTTGTACTTTAAGGACACCTCTCACTGCTCTTATGCTGTCTACAGGTCATTCTTCTAAGAGGATGCTCTGTCCCTGATGCCATCTCAGAGTTTGGTACTTCTCTCTTGGTGCCACTGTGTGCTTCTCTGACACCTTCTGCTTCCTTTCTACCCACGAACTGCAGTTGTCAGGTTGTGTACTGTATTGTCCTTGAGATAACTAAGTAATTTATGGACTGCGATCGAGACTATTGTATTTGTTGTTTTATGACAAGTACTTTGTTCACTCCTTAAATTTGTTACTATGTAACACAAAAATTACAAAAACACAATCAGTAGATGGAGATAAGAGTGTATGACACTATTCTGGTGGAACAGATTCTTCAAAAAGTCACAAGTAGGCTGTCTTTCAGAAAAAAACAAAAAAAATTGCATACAATGGTGTGTGTGTGTGTGTGTGTGTGTGTGTGTGTGTATAGAGTTTGTGAGTTTGTGAGTTGGTACTGGGAAGGAGAACCCCAAGCCCCATGCTTGCTAGGCAAGTGCTGCCACTTAGCTGGTTCTCCCTAGTACAACAGTATAGAAGATGGTTTAAAGTCTAGCATAGTGTCAGGAGGATGAAACAGGGAAACAAGGTATAAGTGAACTAGAGAAACATCTGGTCAGAGCTGCCTGTTAAAGTATGAAGTGGTACAAGACAGAGGGCTGTGGAGACAACATGAAGGACCATCCTCTTTGTGGCAGAGCAGGGTGCTATCAGGCACCGGATGTAAACCACACTCCAGTGACAGTGAGTTGGCATCTGTGGAGCAATGGGTGATGGGATAGGGCAGGTGAACTGAGAAGAAGAAAAAGGATAAAATAATGCAGGCCTAAGGAACTTAATGTATAAAGAGAGGCAAAGGGAAGTCATTAAAGGTTTTAAGCCAAATGACTCGCTCATTACGAAAAACCCTTCCAGTTGAAGAGCTGATAGACTGTCAAAAGGCCATGCCAGACAGAAGCCTAAGGGGGAAGAGACTATCTCTGACCTGGGTTGGATTGAAAAAAACCCAGTAATACGATGGGAGGGAGGAAAGAGGTGGGAAAGAAGTTTGTGACTGCTCAAAACAAGTCTGGGAGACGGGTAGGTGGTACACATACAAGTACGGAGGCAAAAACTCAGACATTTAAGATAAAATTTTAAAAATTTTTTTTTAAAGTAAACCTTTGGTAGACTGACTGGATTGGACTAGGTAAAAGAGAGTGACTCTTCTGTCTTGATTTTGGAGTTTTTGTTTGTTTCCTTGAGATAGGGTCCCATATAGCCCAGGCTGGCTTTGAACTTGCTATCTAGCCAACACTGGTCTTGAACTCTTTACCCTCCTGGTTTTATCTTTTGAGTGATAAGCCTATAGGCATGTGCCCCCACAGCTAGTTTGTTTTTGTTTTGTAATAATGAAAGGTTTGGGTATCGACCCTAATAACTGATGCTCCTATGTGTTAGGGAGTACCAGTAAAAAGTAGGCTCAATGAAAGAGATCAAATCACTCTAAATGAGTATGCCATGCCTGAGCATGCAGGTGAACTGGAGGAAACACTGGTCCAGGCATAGGAAAGACTTCTGGGCTGAAGAAGTAGATCTGAGAGGTAAGTGTGTGCTTTACGTGTTCTGCTGTGCGAGGCTTTCCAAATGATGATGTTATGTCAAACTGTGGTTTCATTTAATGACTGCCAACTAGGAATAACCCATGTCTCTAAGCCTGAGGACTGAATAATCATATATAAGTAAAAAGAATAATTTACCTGGCGGAGAGGATACATGGGATGGATCCCCATAGTGCCCGTAGTGGGGGGGAGAAATGCCCATTCCAGGCTGGGACTGAGAATAGGGGGGTGTCGCCACATAACCTTGTTGGCTCATTATGAAAATATCATTCCAAAGGACAACTACTGCAGAAGAACCCTGCAAGAGTAAAGACGAAAAGTTAGCAAGAAGATGTCAGATATTTAATGCTACTAAAAATATAAATGCAATGAAAGAAACATTTTGGATTTCTTAAAGAAAAGTAAATGTGTCCATTCTGGAAATAATCTTCATTTTCTACAACACTACTTATCATAATATTATCCCCTGGATACGGCTTAAGGAATTCAGTAACATCATCACTTCAGTGGTCCCAGGAAATTTCGCAGGCACCAATCTGAATAGTAATTGCAAACCACTTTTTTCCTGGAAGCCTGAATTCTTCAAACAGTCTCTCATTAGTATTCCTACAATTCTGGATCGTGGTTTCCATGGTCACAATTTGAGAGTATACCATGCCATTCAAGTGACTGACTGCCACGGTTACAAGTGGTCTGCAGACAGATGCGTCGTGACTTGGATCTCCCTGGTACCCTTCTAATTAGTCTACTTAATCTGTAGTTAAGACAAGGAAAAAGCCATAGTCCAACAAATAGAACCTGAGATAGACATGATAATAGCCTTTGTGAGTCATAATTTGACAAGCCAGTGGCTGCTCCAACCCTCTCAGTCCAAGATGCTAGGGCTTCTTTCAGACTTGATGACGTCACACCTCTAAGAACATAAGCACCTATATTTAAGGAACTAAAAAAAAAAAAAACTTCCATACGTGGGTAGTCATAAACAATCACAAATATAACATCCCCATCTTGAGTCTATTCAGAGCCCAAATCCCAATTAGCTTTACAGTTTTATGCTTCCAGGTTTTGCTAAAACATATCTCTAGAGAAGTTTCTAAAAGACAGTTTTGGTTGGTTGGTTGGTTGGTTGGTTGGTTGTTTTCTGTTGAGACAAGGTTTCCCTCGTAGTCCTGGCTGTCCTGAATTTAATAGACCAGTCTGGCTTTGAACTCAAAGAGATTTTCCTGCCTCTGCCTCCCTAGTGCTGGGATTAAAGGAGTGTGCCCCCATGCCTGGCTTTCAAAAAAAACATTTGTAACAAGAAGGGGGTGCCAAAAGAAATGTTTTCGTTGCCTATCTGCCTGGGCATAGCTTTGTGACACAGTGAACTGAAGTCGCTCTTTGGGCCTCAGTTTTCTGGTTTAGAAAATAAAGTGTCCGAAAGCCACATTAGTTGTGAAACCCTGATTCTCTAGTATCTTTTCAGTTTCTCCATCAAACACTTGGGTACCTCTCCTTCCCTTCTCGTTGCTGGTTTTAAGGTAAAGATTAGTAATGCCTTCTAAGTAAGACTTTGGGATCTCTTTATTCTGAAAATGGCATGCAAATTTCAAACGTGAAGGCTAATATCCACGATTTAGTTTTGCTTTCATATTAAACCTTAAGCTTCTGAGTAGCAACCAAGAGAGAGTATGAGAGGACAGAAAGGCAGACAAAGGTCTCCAGTCCACTGTGTTCCTGACAACACTTTCCCTCCTCCCACTGCGCATAGAGAGACGTGGCAGCCGCTTGGCCCGGTGCAGCCCCAGTGCCTTTAGAAGACCGCACCGGTGCACCCACGCAGCAGCTGCGGGAGGGAAGCGGGGCAGCGGCAGCGATGCTCACTGCAAAGGACTGGAAGCAGCCCAGCCCTCTTCCCTGGTCCTGGGAGGAATTCGCTTCCTCACTCTACTCTGCCACGTCAAACTTCCTCACCCAGAACACCAAGTTGCCGAAACCTGACTCAGCTGCAAGCGGCGACATGGCAGAGAGCCACTTGGCACAAACCGGCCTCGAATCCAAACCTCGAGTGCTCGGATTCTACAGAGACACCCTTCCCCGGTCCACTGTCACCCGGGACAAGTTGGCGTTTCCCATCTAACGATGTCCCGAAGCTGAACATTGTAGTTGCCATTTTCCCTCGGAATATTTCCAGCCCTCTCCTCCTCCGGGAACCAGGGAGCCAAGTTGATGGGGAGTCGCGGTGCAGTCGCGTGTGGACGCTCCACACCCCTAGCCGTGCTCCGAGCCCGCCGTACCTGCGGCTCCCCACCCTCCCCACCCTCCTCACCCTCCTCACCCTCCTCACCCTCTTCACCCTCCTCACCCTCTTCACCCTCCTCCCTGCGCCTTGCGCCCCGCGTCTGCCGTACCTGCTCTGCACGCTCCGCGCCCCGCGCCACCGCCGCCGCCGAGTCCTCTGGGTTGCGAGTGCCACGTCAGGCGCCCGGCCGCGCGCGCGCGCGCTGGACCCGCTCGCTCCCGCGGCGCGCACCCGCAGGGGCGGGGCCGCTCCTCCCGCTGCGGCCTCGCGCCTCTTTCCGGGTCTTTTCCTCTAAGCTTTTCCCTCTCCAGGCCCCGCCTCCTCCAATTTGTCAAAGATCCTCTGGAGCTGGTGGCCTGGGACTTGGGTGGGGTGAGGAGGGGCGCTCTGGGTTCAACAGGTGGCACTGAATCCCTGCGCTGCGCTCGCCTTCCTGGAAGCGACGCGTGTCGGGGAGTGCACAGTGGCTAGAGCAATCTGGCGCGGGTACAGACAATTTGATGACGTCTTCCAGCATAACAACAGAAGGAGGAAGGCCCAGGACAGCTTGGTTTTGTGTGGAACGAGAAAGCTCATTTGAGGTGTCCTCAAGGAAGCAAGAGGTTGGAGGACCAACGTGGGCTCCCCCACTTAACTGTGAGCTACCGATGGTGCGTCCCACCCACATACAGGAACTGGCCTGTGTCAAAAGTATGTAACTTTTAGCTCACCTCTGGACAGAAACAGTTGAGAAACACCTATTTTGCCCTAAAATCAGGACCAATAGGCCACTTTCTCACTATCAAATAGAAAGTATGAGTTCAGTCCACAGCCGAGTTTGGAAAAGCTATTTACACTTCACTCCGTTTTATCAAATAAAAGCAGCCTAGTGATTTTGCCCTCACTATGTGCCTTCTTCTGAGTAACCAAAAATAAAAGTTCCCTAAGCTTGACTAATCAAAAGCTATCTGAGTAACTTTTCCTATTGCTGTGATAAAATACTCTGGCAACCACAACTTAAAGGAGAAAAAGTTTATTTTGGTCCACAGTTCAAGAGTGTAATCTCTCTTGATGTGGTAGCTTGAGGCAGCTGATCACTTTGCATTCACAGTCAGGAAGCAGAGAGCCATCAGTGCTTGTGTCTAGCTCTTTTTAAACAGTCCAGGATCCTGGCCCAGAGAATGATGTCACACACAGTAGGCAGGTCTTCCCAGCTCAATTAATCTATAATCAAAACAGTTCCTCACAGGCTTGCCAAATCTTCTGTTCGCATCATCATTATCAAGACATTTGTTTGGTTTTTTTGTTTGTTTGTTTGTTTGTTTGTTTTAAGACAGGGTTTCTCTGTAAGCCTTTGCTGTCCTGGAATGCATTCTCTAGACCAGGCTGGCCTCAAAGTCAGCAATCTGCTGCCTCTATCTCCCAGGTGCTGGGATTAAGGGTAGGAGTCACCATCACCCACTGTATTAGGAATTTTAAAGCAACTGTGTCAACCGTTTATCACTGAAAAAGAAACAATTTCAAGGGTAATGATGTACATTATCTCACAGTCTCTGCGGTTTCAGTCCTAAGTCACCTTGCTGTACTGTTGTAGGTGCCTGATGATGCAGAGCATCTGACAGGCAGGAGGACTGACAGAGTAAAGCAGCTCGTGTCACAGTGGCCAAGAAACAAAGAGGGAAACATAGAGGGACCCAAGCAAGATACAACCCCCAATCCTGACCCTGGCTGGTGATCTAAGCCATGCAACCACACTATCATCATCTTCCTCCTCTTCCTCCTCTTCTTCCTCCTCCTCCTCCTCTTCTTGTCTCCTCCTCCTCTTCCTCTTCTTCTTCTACCTCTTCTTCTTCCTCCCTCTCCTCCTCCTCCTTCTCCTTCTTGGTCACCATGACCAAGGTAATATAGAGAAGAAAGTTTTTTGAGGATTTACAGTTTCAGAGGAGTAGAGTTCATAACTATCATGTCGGAGAACATGGCAGCAGGCAGGCAGGCAGGCAGGTTTGGTGCCAGAACAGTATCTGGGAGCTCTCATCCAGATCCATAAGCACAAAAAGGGAGAGAGGTACAGGAAATGTCCCTAGCCTTTTGAAACCTCAAATCCTGCTTCTAATGACACACCTTCTCTAACAAGATTAGACCTAAGCCTTCCCACACAGGGACCAGATATTCTTCCCAATGAGGATCAGATATTCAACTATATAGGCCTAGGGAGGCCGTTCTTACTTAAACTACCACATCCCACTTTCTTGGCCCTCATAGGCTTGTGGTCATATTACAATGCAAAATGCATTTAGTCCAATTTCACGGTCTCAATGCCATTTAAAAGTCCAAAGTCCAATTCTTATCTGAGACTCAAGCAATCTCTTAATTGCACAACATCCCCCTGTAAAATCAAATTATATACTTCCAAAGTAAAATTGCACAGGAATACATGTTACCCTTCTAAAAGAGAGAAACAGGAGCATAGTGAAGAAATATTGGACAGAAGCAAGACTGAAACCCAGCAGAGTAAACTTCATAAATCCTGTAGCTCTATGTCTGATGTCAAAGGACTTAGATGGCTCTGCCCTACAAGCTTTGGGCTGGTTCTGCTCCCTGTGTGCAGCTGTCTCTGGCAGACATTTCGTGAGTCTAGTGCCTCTAGCATCCTGGGGTCTCAGATGCAATCCAGACTTCACTTTCATAGCTTCACGGAATGTTATGGCCTCCAGGCCCTCAATGCAGAGATTTCCCTGCTACACTCTGGGCCTCACCATCTCCTTACCTTTGGAGAAGGGAAGATTTCACAATTCTTTACTTCTGCATCCTTCATGACTTTAAATCCAGAACCACATGGTCAGTACTGCCAGGTTAGGCTGCCTGCTTGGAATGAAGCCTGAGCTCCTTCTTGAAATACATTTTTAGTGGATTTATTTATTTATTTATTTATTTATTTATTTATTTATTTTTATGTACTGTTGGTTTAGATTTTTCAAACCTTACTTTAGTTAGGGTTCTCAAATGCTTTGACCCGTCTTCTAGCCAACTGTCCAAAGGTAGGGGAAAAAAAGTGGTAAGCAGAACAAGGGGATGGGGACCTGTTTAGAAGTAGTTCTTTGGGGTGATTCCAATCTCTTTTTGTCAGGATATCAACAGTCCAGTTCAGTAGTGTCAGGATACCAAACATGAATCAGCAACAGTAGTATGATCCAGCAGAAACCACCAAGCCGACACTGAATTGGCACAAGTCAGCAGCCAGGAGGCCAGGAGTTCTCTGTCGTGCCTCTCTCAACAGAGTGAAGATCAGTGAAGACTGGAGACCACCAAAGGGTTGCACAGCTAACCATTGTCCGTTAAGTTCTATTACACTCTCTCCTAACATCACGTGTCCACTCAAGGGTCTTGCCTCAGCAAAATATCATATGAGTCTACATCACATGACACAACAAGAATTTCCACCTCTCTATATATACTGATGTTTTGCCTTAGTCCAAAGTCCTAAGTCTTCCACATTCCTTCTCCAAACAGGACACAGGTGGCAGGTCTGTCACAGCAAAAGCCCCTCTCCTGGTACCAAATTTTGTCTCAGCTACTTTTCTACTACTGAGATATGTATGTCTGGGTGAGGGTGTCAGATCCCTTGGAACAGGCATTGCAGACCATACGGATGCTAGGGATTGAACCCAGATCCTTTGGAAGAGCAACCAGTGCTTTTAACCAGAAGTCTCCTTGCTTTTTAGGAGCAGATAATCCCTCGGGCCTTTTCCTTTCACCTGGATACAGCCTTTCCTGAGGGCCCCATTTTTTTATTCCATTTCAAGTCAGGCCTTTCCAGTTCTCTGTCAGCACAAGCCATGGCTGCAACATTAAACTTCCTGGTTCTCTTTTCCTCCTCAAACTGTACATTCTGTTACAGACAGAGCTGTGTCTCTGAGCTGCCTGTACTGTTTCATTGTAAACATGAGCAAGAGAGATTACTAATGACCACATGACAGAATCAATATGAGGCTATCTGGAAATCTCTTCTGCAAATGAAATTATTCCACTATTTTTCAATTATTCCCCAGTCAGGTTTTGTTTTTTGGTTTTTGCTTTTTGGGTTTTTTTGTTTTTGTTTTTTAAAGAACAGAGACAAGAGGCGGCCATATTCTTTGCCAAAATATTACAAAAATGGTCTCCAACCTAGCTGCTAATACTGTTTCTCTCTGAAACCTCTTGAGCTGGCCCTCCATAGGCCACATGGCTATCAGCAATATTGTCTTCTGAGCTCCTACCAGGATGGCCCATTAAGCCCAGCTTGCAGCATTCAGACACTTTTCTAGTCCAAAGTCCTAAGTCTTCCACATTCCTTCTCCAAACAGGACACAGGTGGCAGGTCTGTCACAGCAAAAGCCCCTCTCCTGGTACCAAATTTTGTCTCAGCTACTTTTCTACTACTGAGATAAGACACTATGACCAAAGCCTCTTACAGAAGAAAGAGTTTATTAAGGACTTAACAGTTTCTGAGGATTAGAGTCCATAACCATTATGTTGAGAAAAATGACATCAAGCAGGCAGGCATGGCACTGGAGCAGCAGCTGAGAGCACAAGGCAGGGAGAAAGATACTGGAAATGTTCCTCGTCTTTTCAAACCTCAAAGCCTGGTGCTAATGATACACCTCCTCTAAACAAAATTAGACCTCCTAGTAATCCCCAGCTCCTCCAAATGGGGACCAGGTTTTCAAATATATGAGCCTATGGATGCCAGAATCATTCAAACAATCACAGAGGCCTCACCTTTGAATATTTCTGTTTCATCCCAATAGCATCTCAACTTGGAAGACCAGGGCAAGAAGATCTGAAGTTCAAGACCAGAGTGGACTGCTTAACAAAACCCTGTCTAGAAATGTTAAGGAAAATGGGAAGGCAGATGGAAAGGAAGGGAAGAATAAAGGGAGGGGAACAGAGAAGGGGGTGGGAAAGAAGGGGGTACTGAAGTTAGCATCTATTTTATGATTATTAATGTTATTTTCTTTTCATTATTTCCTCAAATCTATTTTCATGATTACCCCCAAAAAGGTTCAACACATATTATTGTTTTAAATAAAACTCATTAAGAATTGGGTTTCAGAATTATTGTCCCAGAAACTTCTACAGTTTTTAGAATGTGTGTGTGTGTGTTTAGAATACGTGCACGCGTATCCGCGTATGTATGCGCACATGTGTATGCACCTACATATACCCATAAAAAAGCAAAAAGACAAACTCAACTGTTATTCCTAAGGTGTGTCCATTACTTTTTTAGATAGGGTCTTTCCCTGGCTTACCAAGAGCTTGAGTTGGTTGGCCATCAAACCCCAGGAAATTGCTCCCCTTCCCAGCAAGGGACTTCAGGTCACCTCCGCTTTTTGATGCAGGTCCTGGGGGTCAAACTCAAGCTCTGAGCTCAAGCACTAAGCCTTCTCCCCTGCTCTTGGCTCAATTTTGGAGTCCACAGCCTGAGATTGGGTAGCCTCATCAGTCCAATTCTGGGGATGGCCTTGTGGCAGATAATATCACAGTAGGTGCATGAACAGAAGAGACTACATAGTGAGACAGTAGATGGAGGGATTAGTGTCCAGGATCACACCTGTACACTGACCTACTCTCCCAGGAGCTAACCCAAGTCCTAACAGAACCGTATTCATTCTTTCTGAGGTTGTACCAACAATGGCTGAGTTACCTCCCCATAGGAGGAATCTCTTAAGTTTCCACAGTTAGGTTTGGGGAACACACTTAAACTGTGTCTAAACCAAGCAGTCTTTTTAAAAACATGAAGGAACAGTGGTGAAGAAGGAGGTGGGACAGAATGGAGATGGAGAAGGTAGAGAGGCCTGGGTGACTATTGTGTTCTTGGTCTATATCAACCCTGAATGGGAAGTAGGGTACTGGAAAAGGGGATTGTGGGGAGGGAGGTTCCGGGAAAACATTTGCTCCATTTTTACCTTCTTGTTCATAAGGTCCTCGCACTTGAGAAACTGTTAACACTTTGACAACTCAGTGTGAGACCCCCAAGAAAAATCTACTTTCACCAGTAGAGTCCCCTCCACCCTTGCCAGATAGTAGCACAGCCTTTGGGGCTAATTATCATGTTGCCACCTCAGGCAGATGTTGGTGAGCTGTTTATGGGGTCTGGATACTTTATTTGGTTGGTGGTCCATTGGCTTACTGTGAACAGGTTGCTGTAGGTCCTCTTATTTGCATTAGAGCATTTGTCAGAACCTCTCCTCTCTAGCAGATTTCCCCCCTCCAGTTATTTCTTCAACCTAACTGCACTTTTCTTCTGTCTCTTCTCTTCTGCTTATTGCAACTTTCCTCTTTTTAATATAGAAATTCTATGAGTGCGTAGTCATATAGATAGTGAAGATAAGCATTTTACCTCCATCCCAACAGGGTGGTCTAAGAGTGGGGGACGGTGGTTGGCTAGAGATAATCAAGTTTGTTTCCTGGCACAAATAAAGAATTGAATGACCAGGAAATACAGATGATCAAGCCATAAGAGAAAAGTAACAACATTCAGAATGAGAGAAGCCAAAGGTGGAGGTTCATTAAATGGACTCTGAATTGGGTGTTTTATAGAGCTTCCGGGTCTTCCTCTGTCCCCGACTGGTCCTGTTTAGGTACTCACCCCCTTACTTACTTACTCACCCCCTGTACCTTCCCACTGTTTTGCCTCACAGTGTTTTCTGGGAACAAGAAGAATTTATTTCAGGAAGCCCGATTTTGCTTTTCTAGTCTACTCATGTTCCTCTCTCAGAGATCCATACCAACTGCTGTCATGGAAAGGGTCAATGACTGTCCTAGCTGTGTAACGCTGAGATGGGATGGAGTCTAAGAAGTATTTGTCTAAGAAAGAGAGGACTCTTCTGAGGTGGGCTCCTGGGACTGGTTCATGCAGCTGAGGTAAACCTCTGGAGGGCAGGGAACCTGAGGCTCCATCAGCAGAATCATGTGTAGAGGCAGGACAGAAGTGGAGAGAAGAATGCCAGAAGCCACTACAGTGTAGCTCAGAGGAGGATGGTCATTTCCCAAAATGTCCAACATCCACAGCTGGTCTTGAGAGGGATGAACCCAGGATATGCTTTGATAGCTGTCGGAGTGGCTAGAATCAGCGTGAGGTCTCTCCCAGATGGCTTCCAGAGATGGAGAGAGAGAAGAAATGTAAGCATCATTTCATTGTTACTTTAAAGCAATAGTGGCCCTGCCTCTCTTAGCCACCGGTAGGTATTGTAGTCCTGGACTAATGTCCAATCACCTGAGTAGCCATTTTCTTATCAAGGAGAAAAATCATTAATGAGAAATAGTTGTCAACATAATATCTTCTTTGGTTTTAAGCCAATATGCAGAGTGTGCAGTCCCTTAAACTGTTAAAGAAACATGCCAATCAGCTGCCACCTTGGCCATACTTTCCTTCTGGTGTTTAAGGCCATTCAAATGGCCAAAATTAATCATTTTTAATTTTTTATTTTTAAAGCCACTTAAGGATCTTCAGGGGTCATTCTTGAGCCTAAGAGGAACCTTTGGCTCCTCCAGCATTTCTTTTACCAGTTGTTCTATCTATGTGAAGATAAGTCAAAGGCCTTGCTTGACCATGACTTCCTTTGAAAATGTTTCCTCAGTATTGACCCTCCTCTTTGTAGACTGGACAGTGATTGGAGCTTACCAAGTGACCTCATCTTGGCCTCCCTGAACAAGAGAACAGGAGACTCTCTATAGTTACAGAGTATTTTTGAGAGATATCCCTTAGTTCTGTGGAACCTACTAGACTTTGGAGGGCAAGAGGGAAAGTAATATTGCTTCCAGTTTCTCTGACCACATTCGGTGAAACCTCCAAGCATGGTCATTGAAGAGAAAGCCAGTTACACCAGCCTGGCACTTCGCATGACTCTGATATTTAGATAAAACTTGGGCAAAAACAAAGCACTTAAATAAAGTTTGATTCTTTGTGCCAGTCCTAATAATTGTTATGCAGAGTATACCACTGACTCCATTGATTAAAATAGAGTTTTGACAGCAATGTATTAAAACTTGTCATTTTGCAAATCCCCTAAATAACTTTCTCTGACCCTTGTAACTTCTTGAAGGTTTCCAGGGTTTTTTTTTTTTGGGGGGGGGGGGGGTTGTTTTGTTTTTTTTTTGTTTTTTTCCACAGAAAAAAAGTGTCCCCAGGCGGTGGTGACGCACGCCTTTAATCCCAGCACTTGGGAGGCAGAGACAGGCGGATTTCTGAGTTCGAGGCCAGCCTGGTCTACAGAGTGAGTTCCAGGACAGCCAGGACTACACACAGAAACCCTGTCTCAAAAAACAACAACAAAAAAAACAAAACAAACAAAAAAAAGTGTCTAGCCATGATGCTCTCCTATAAATTTTCACAGCTGATTGCATATCATAATGTGGCAGTTGTTTGGCTTTGTAAAATCACCTTAACAAAAGGAATCTGAACCCAAACCGACACATAATAAGTTAATGCTACCTGCGTACATACTGTTAACCTATGTGGCTTGATAAGTCCCCCAGTAAGCCTTATAGAAAGCACAGAGTGATCTATCATACCCATGCTTTTTGATAAATGCAAAACTCACTGGCTCCTTTACAAAATGGAACCTATTGGTTTACACAAAGCAGGTGACTCAGTGTTGTGTCCAGAGACTGATCCGACCCAAAGCACCTGTTCTACTGGTGTAGAGTTGTCCAGATGAGACTTATCATCTACTGGGTTATGCATTTAGGAAGGAGGCTGACATGCTTTTCCTTTAGAGTCTTTAACCTGATAAGATCATCGATGAATGGCAGTAAGCAACCATGAATCATAATGGGAAGGACCACGCTGATAGAAGTATCTGCCTCTTCCTATGTCTAACCTGAAATCCTGGCTAGATTTGGGGTGACCAATTGCTCAGAAGCCCATCATATCTGTTATTTTTTGAGTTGGCTAATGAAAAGGCTCTGTGAATATAGCTGGGTCAAACTCACTGCAAGGGAGACACACCTAGGAACATAGTGGGCATGCCTTGGGGATTTTGCTGGGTTGCTCCTTTCTTTGTCTCATTCTGCCCAGTGTTTGAGAAGGCAGCTGAACAGTAACTTTGGAGGTATCTTGGAATCAGTTTGTCCTATCTGCAATGAGATGAAGGAGAAGAGAGAAAGAAACCTTGGGTTGGCCTTGCCCTTTCTCCACCCTCATGCTCTAATCCACCTGAATGGGCATGCCCAGTGTGACATCAGGGAGCAGCTAAGACAGTCTAGTCTGTCCCAGGGAGAGGCTGGAGTAAGTAATAGGATTTCTACATCTTCCCTGTGACTCAGCACCCTTCAGTCTCCTGGTTTCCTCCTTTAGCAAGCCACATAATCTGTAAGCCACTCTCAAAAAACTCCTTCTAATATGGATAAGTTTATCAGTCTGTTCCTTTAGAGAACCCTGACTAATACACCAGTTCCTATGCATTTGCTCTGCTTAACACTGCATCCTGTGTATAACCAAGCCTGCATCAGTTCCTTTCCTAGGACCCTTCTGCTCTTTTTGGATAGGTTTTCCTTGGGATTTCAGATTCCAAGATGTCTGTGTTTAAGATTCTAATCTCTCTGGGTGTGATTTTTGGTTTTTTAGATGCTAGAGACAGTGATGATGCTTGTGGATTTTAACATTTAAGATGTTGATGTTCAGAATAGCACTTTAGTGGTTGTGATGACCTCTGGGTTTCAGTGTCTCCGTTTGCCTAAAATAGTCCCCATGCTCATTCTCTAGGTATAACAGCTAGGTTGTGTGGTCATAAAGGCTGCTGGGGTCAGTTTGATGGGTCTGCATGTTATTCTAATTCCCACCACAGTCTCACATAGCACATCATCTCTGTTAGTTAATATTTGCATGACAGAATTCTCACCTTAGCCTGACCTTTTCTTGTCAATCTCTTTGGTATTCTAGCCAATTATGCCTTGGCCTGAGTTCTAGTTCTCAATATGTAGCAAGGTCCCGGGGTGCTAATCAACAAGGACACTGAGATATGTGGGGAATTACCGATTAATCCATGGAATATGTGCCCAAAATAGCGTCTGGATAGGCCTGCCACAGTGAACCTACAAAGGGCCCTGAACATGCGCCAAGAGCGTTGGGTGACAAATTAAGTATGGAGTATCTGGTTCTTTAATAATGTTGGAAATGTCACTTAGTAATGCATGGAAATTTCTAACGATGACCTATAATTGCCAAACATTAATGCTATTTTAAAATGGTTGTATCAAGTTCATGCCTGGACATATGTGACCGGGGAAGATATTAACATGTTGTTCTGTGAGGCACAACTTCTGACTTAGATCACGTGGCTTCACATTTAAATTTTGCTCATTTGCACTCCAAGTTTTCTAGTCATTATACAAAAAGCTGAACAACTGTATTTTTTTAATTGGATGTATTAACAGAATAATTTTACAAACAGATGGTAAGATGTCATAGCAACACACCAGGTGCCACAGCAGAAAACCATCCAATCTTGCAACCAAAGCAAATACCACAGTTGTCAAATTGTATACATACTAGCTATAGTCACACAGGGGGCTTAGACTATATAATTTGCACACTTTGATATTAAAATAAAAATGATTCAGGTTCAACACAAAATCAGGTGCTTCCTCTGCTACTAATATTAGTCAAATTTAGAAATATATAAATGTTTAAGCGACCTCTTTGTAAATGGAGTTAAGAACAAGACAATAACACAAAACTTATTATGTCTTTAAATTTTCTTGAAAATATGAAAAGTAAGTAGACATAATGCATCAGCTTTGGAAACATTTAGCAAGTTGCATTGAATATCAGTACTTTCACAGAGTTAATAACTAAACCAAAAGAAAAATTAACATGCTTTTTTTTCATATTTTTTACTGGATATTATGTTTACATTTCAGATTTTATCCCCTCACCCCATTCCCCCCACCACCCAGGAACCCCCTATTCCATCCCCCCCTCCTGCCTCCACAGGGTGTGCCCCCACCTACTCCCCACTCCCCCCTCCCCACCCTCAAATTCCTCCCCGCCCATGTTCAGCCTTCATGGGACCAAGGATCTCCTCTCCCACCCATGCCTGACAAGGCCATCCTCCCCTAAGTATACAGCTGATGTAATGGGTGCCTCCCTTTGGCTCCCAGGCTGGTGGTTTAGACCCTAGGGAGCTCTGGTTGGTTGGCACTGTTGCTCTCCTCTTGGGGCCACCAAGCCTTTCAGCTCCTTCAGTCCTCCAACTTCTCCATTGGGAACCCTTGATCAGATCAATGGGTAGCTTCGAGCATCCGCCTCAGGATATGTCAGACTCTGGCAGACCTCCAAGGAGACAGCTACATCAGACTCCTGTCAGCATGCACTTCCTGACATCCATATCGGCGTCTATCTTTGGTGACTGCACTAGGGACAGATACCAAGGTACAGTGGTCTCCAGACGGCCCTTCCTTGACTTTCTGTCCCACACTTTGTCGCCATATTTTCTCCCTTGAGCATTCTGTCACTCCTTCCAAGTAGGACCAAGGCATCCACACTTGGTCTTTCTTCTTCATGAGCTTCATGTGGTCAGTTAGTTGAATCTTGGCTATTTCAAGCTTTTAGGCTAATATCTGCATATCAGTGAGTAAATACCATGTGTGTTCTTTTGTGATTGGGTTACCTCACTCAGGATGATATTTTCTAGTTCCATTTGTTTACCTAAGAATTTCTCAAATTCATTATTTTTAATAGCTGAGTAGTACTCCATTGTGTAAATGTAGCACTTTTTTTTTTGTCTCCATTCCTCTGTTGAAGGACATCTTGGTTCTTTCCAGCTTCTGGCTATTATAAATAAGGCTGCTATGAACATAGTGGAGCATATGTCCTTGTTATATGTTGGAGCATCTTCTGGGTATATGCCCAGGAGTGGTATAGCTGGGTCCTCAGGTAGTGCTATGTCCAGTTTTCTGAGGAACCGCCAGACTGATTTCCAGAGTGGTTGTACCAGCTTGCATTCCCACCAACAATGAAGGAGTGTTCCTCATTCTCCACATCCTCGCCAGCATCTACCATCACTTGAATTTATCTTAGCCATTCTGACTGGTGTGAGGTGGTATCTCAGGGCTGTTTTGATTTGCATTTCCCTGATGACTAAGGATGTTGAGCATTTTTAAGGTGCTTCTTGGCCATTCGAATTTTCTCAATTGAGAATTCTTTGTTTAAATCTGTACCCCATTTTTAATAGGGTTATTTGGTTTTCTGGAGTCTAATTTCTTGAGTTCTTTGTATATATGGATATTAGCCCTCTATCGGATCTAGGATTGATAATGATCTTTTCCCAATATGTTGGTTGCTGTTTTGTCTTATTAACAGTGTCTTTTGCCTTACAGAATCCTTGCAATTTTATGAGGTCCCATTTGTCAATTCTTGATCTTAGAGCATAAGCCATTGATGTACTGTTCAGGAACTTTTCCCCTGTGCCTAAGTATTCGAGGGTCTTCCCCAACTTCTCTTCTATTAGTTTCAGTGTACCTGGCTTTATGTGAAGGTCCTTTATCCACTTGGACTTGAGTTTTGTACAAGGGGATAAGAATGGATTGATTTGCATTGTTCTACATGCTGACCTCCAGTTGATCCAGCACCATTTGTTGAAAATGCTGTCCTTTTTCCACTGGTTGGTTTTAGCTCCTTTGTCAAAGATCAAGTGACCATAGGTTTATGGGTTCATTTCTGGATCTTCAATTCTATTCCATTGATCTTCCTGTCTGTATCTGTGCCAATACCATGCAGTTTTTATCACTACTGCTCTGTACAGAGTACAGTTTGAGGTCAGGGATGGTGATTTCCCCCAGAAGTTCTTTTATTGTTGAGAATGGTTCTCGATATCCTGGGTTTTTGATATTCCAAATGAATTTGCAAATTGCTCTTTCTATCTCTATGAAGAATTGATTTGGAATTTTGATGGGGATTGCATTAAACCTGTAGATTGCTTTTGGCAAGATGGCCATTTTTACTAAGTTAATCCTGCCAATCCAGGAGCATGGGAGAGCTTTCTATCTTCTGAGATCTTCTTCAATTTCTTTCTTCAGAGACTTAAAGTATTTGTCATACAGATCTTTAACTTGCTTGGTTAGATTCACTCCAAGATATTTTATTTTATTTGTAACTATTATGAAGGGTGTCATTTCTCTAATTTCTTTTTCAGCCTATTTATCTTTTGAGTAAAGGAAGGCTACTGATTTGTTTGAGTTGATTTTATATCCAGCCACTTTGCTGAAGTTGTTTATCAGGTTTAGGAGTTCTCTGGTGGAAGTTTTAGGGTCACTTAAGTATACTATCATATCATCTGCAAAAAGTGAAATTTTGACTTCTTCCTTTCCTATCTGTATCTCTTTCACTTCCTTTTGTTGTCTAATTGCTCTGGCTAGGACTTCCAGTACTATATTGAATAGGTAGGGTGAGAGTGGCCAGCCTTGTCTAGTCCCTGATCTTAGTGGGATTGCTTCAAGTTTCTCTTCATTTAGTTTGATGTTGGCTACTGGCTTGCTGCATATTGCTTTTACTATGTTTGGGTATGGGCCTTGAATTCCTGATCTTTCCAAGACTTTTAACATGAAGAGATGTTGAATTTTGTCAAATGCTTTCTCAGCATCTAGTGAGATAATCATGTGGGTTTTTTTTCTTTGAGTTTATTATGTAGTGGATTACATTGATGGATTTACGAATATTGAACCATCCCTGCATTCCTGGGATAAAGCCTACTTGATCATGATGGATGATTGCTTTGATGTGTTCTTGGATTTGGTTTTCGAGAATTTTATTGGGTATTTTTGCATCAATATTCATAAGTGAGATTGGTCTGTAGTTCTCTTTCTTTGTTGGGTCTTTGTGGGGTTTAGGTATGAGCGTAATTGTAGCTTCATAGAACGAATTGGGTAGTGTTGTTTCTGTTCCTATTCTGTGGAATAGTTTGAAGAGAATTGGTATTAGGTCTTCCTTGAAGGTCTGATAGAATTCTGCACTAAAACCATCTGGTCCCGGACTTTTTTTGGTGGGGAGACTTTTAATAACTGCTTCTATTTCGTTAGGGGTTATGGGACTGTTTAGATGGTTTATCTGCTCCCTATTTAAATTTGGTACCTGGTATCTATCTAGAAAATTGTCCATTTCATCCAGATTATCCAATTTTGTTGAGTATGGGCCTTTGTAGTAGGATCTGATGATTTTTTTAATTTCCTCAGTTTCTGTTGTTATGTCTCCCTTTTCAGTTCTGATTTTATTAATTTGGGTACTGTCTCTGTGCCCTTTGATTAGTCTGGCTAAGGGTTTATCTACCTTGTTGATTTTCTCAAAGAACCAGTTTTGTTGACATTTTGTATAGTTCTTTCTGTTACAACTTGGTTGATTTCAGCCCTGACTTTGATTATTTCCTGACTTCTCCTCTTTGGTATATTTGCTTCTTTTTGTTCTAATGCTTTCAGGTGTGCTGTCAAGTTGTTAGTGTTTGCTTTCTCCAGGTTTTTTTTTTTTTTTTTTTTTTTTTTTTTTGTAAGCACTTAGAGCTATGAGTTTTCCTCTTAGTACTGCTTTCATGGAGTTCCACGAGTTTTGGTATGATGTGTCCTCCTTTTTATTAAATTTTAAAAAGTCTTTACTTTCTTTCTTTACTTCTTCCTTGACCAAGTCATCCTTGAGTAGAGCGTTGTTCAGTTTCCACATGTATGTGGACTTTCCATTGTTTTTGTCATTATTAAAGACCAGCCTTAGTCCATGGTGGTCTGATAGGGTAGGAGGGATTATTTCAATCTTTTTGTATCTGTTGAGGCCTGTTTTGTAACCAATTATATGGTCTATTTTGGAGAAGGTACCATGAGGTGCTGAGAAAAAGGTTTATTCTTTTGTTTTAGGATGGAATGTTCTACAGATGTCAGTTAAATCCATTTGGTTCATAACTTCTGTTAGTTTCATTGTATCTCTGTTTAGTTTCTGTTTCCATGATCTGTCTATTGCAGAGAATGGGGTGTTGAAATCTCCCACTATTATTGTGTGAGATGCAATGTATGGTTTGAGCTTTAGTAAAGTTTCTTTTATGTATGTGGGTGCCCTTGCATTTGGGGCATAGATGTTCAGAATTGAGAGTTCTTCTTGGTACATTTTTCCTTTGATGAGTATGTAGTGTCCTTCCTTATCTGTTTTGATTACTTTTGGTTGAAAATCGATTTTATTTGGTATTAGAATTGCTACTCCAGCTTGTTTCTTGGGACCATTTGCTTGGAAGATTGTTTTCCATCCTTTGACTCTGAAGTGCCTGTCTTTGTCACAGAGGTGCGTTTCCTGTATGCAGCAAAATTCTGGGTCCTGTTTATGTATCCAGTCTGATAGTCTACGTCTTTTTATTGGAGAATTGAGTCCATTGATATTAAGAGATATTAAGGAAAAATGATTGTTGCTTCCTGTTATTTTGTTATTAGAGGTGGAATTATGTTTGTGTAACTATCTTCTTTTGGGGTTGTTGGAAGACTACTTTCTTGCTTGTAGTTTCCCTCCTTGTGTTGGAGTTTTTCATCCATTATCCTTTGAAGTGCTGGATTTGTGGGAAGATACTGTGTAAATTTGGTTTTGTCATGGAGTATCGTGGTTTCTCCATCAATAGTGATTGAGAGTTTTGCTGGGTATAGTAGTCTGGGCTGGCATTTGTGATCTCTTAGGGTCTGTATAATATCCATCCAGGATCTTCTGGCTTTTATAGTCTCTGGTCAGAAGTCTGGTGTAATTCTTATAGGTCTGCCTTTATATGTTACTTTGCCTTTTTCCCTTACTGCTTTTAGTATCTTCTCTTTGTTTTGTATATTTGATATTTTGATTATTATGTGACGGGAGGTGTTTCTTTTTTGGTCTAGTCTATTTGGGGTTCTATAGGCTTCTTGTATATTTAAGGACATCTCTTTCTTTGGGTTAGGGAAGTTTTCCTCTATAATTTTGTTGAAAATATTTACTGGCCCTTTAAGTTGGGAGTCTTCACCCTCATCTATACCTATTACCCTTAGGTTTGGTCTTCTCATTGTGTCCTGGATTTCCTGGATGTTTTGTGTTAGGAGCTTTTTGCATTTTGCATTTTATTTGACTGTTGTGTCTTTGTTTTCCATGGTATCTTCTACGCATGAGATTCTCTCTTCTATCTCTTGTATTCTGTTGGTGATGCTTGAGTCTATGACTCCTGATCTTTTTCCTAGGTTCTCTATCTCCAGGGTAGTCTCCCTTTGAGATTTCTTTATTGTTTATACTTCCATTTTTAGATTCTGGATGGTTTTGTGCAATTCCTTCACCTGTTTGGTTGTGTTTTCTTGCATTTCTTTAAGGGCTTCTACCTGTTTACCTGTACTCTCCTCAAATTCTTTGAGAGTGTTGTTTATGTCCTTTTTAAAGTCCTCTATCTTCATCATGAGAAGTGATTTTAATTCTGAATCCTGCTTTTCCGGTGTGATGTGGTGTTCAGGACTTGCTATGGTGGGGGAACTGGGTCCTGGTGATGCCAAGTAACTTTAGTTTCTGTTGTTTACATTCTTACGTTTGCCTTTCGCCATTTGGTTAGCTCTAGTGCTACCTGCACTCACTGGTTCTGACTGGAGCCTGCCTTTCCAGTTATCTTGGTTGTGTCAGAACTCCTTGGGGGGTCCGGGTGTCTCTGATCCTGAGCTCTAGCTGTTCTGGGTACAGTGCCTCCTCTAGGATATCTCAGGATATGGTGTCTCTCCATGGTAGTAGACCAGCTAGGTGTTTGTTGCACTGAGTGTAGTCGCTCCTCTAGGATGTCTCAGGATATGGTGTCCCCTGCTCCGAGGTCAGTGGCCTCTCTAGGATGTCTCCTGACTCGGTTTCCACAGCTGGGTGTCTGCTCCAGCCACCGGGTCCGGGCAAGGGATAATATGCTTTTCAAAAGCTCAAGTGATATCTGAGGTCTGAATTTTAAATTTAAATTTAATACATAAAGCTTTAATGAGAATAATTATTCTGTCCATATCATCTCATTGTCTGTATTAACTGATCTCTTTACAGTTAAGATACAACATAGAAATATCACCACTGTTAAGTGTTCAGTTTCTTGCATAAGTATATTCTTACACCAGCATCAATTACATCTGTCTCTATTCCTTTCTTCTCTCTCTCTATCTCTCTCTTCCTTCCTCCCTCTCTCTCTCTCTTTCTTCAATTTACACAATCCAGCTCACCCATGACTTTTCTTGACCATATTCCTTGAAGAGCCTTCTCCTTACCACTCATAGCAACATTCCCCCCCCCACACACACACACCCTCCACACCATCATGGTATTGTTACATAGCAAATTTGCCTCTGATTGAGTACATAGTTGGACTTTTTTGAGCATTTTAAAATGCAATATATTTGAAAAGGATAGTTTTCACCTTTTATGTTGTTGGAAAGGAAGTGAAGGAAAAGATACAAGGAGCCTTCAACTAAATAAAAAAATACGGGCATTTGCCTTTCATTTTTATTTCCATTGTGTTTCAAATAAAGTATATAAGTTTATTTTGTTCTTGAAACTTTATAAAATCTTCTTCTTTGATTTGGGTTTTCTAAAAGACACTGTGGAGCTGGTGCAGTTTATAAAAGCCATGTGAAAACATAAAAATCTCTTTATACATGCTTTCCTTATAAATATAAAATGTATTTCTTTATTTAATAATTTTAAAAATCTCTTCAAAATAATTTATTAGTAAACACATGATCAAGTTACTTCTTGATTATAGTGTACTAAACTTAAAACACCTGCATATTATCTGCCATCTACAAATACTGTAATCTTTCTCCAACCATTAAAGGAACAACATAGGGTTGGAGAGGTGGCTCAGCAATTAAGAATGTTAGCTGCTCTTAAAGAGGTCCAGGTTCTCAGTATCCACAGTCAGTCCTGTGAAAAGTAGCAAAAAAAAGTATCTAAAGATATAAGAGAATAAACCCAACTTGTAGCTCTAGAGTCCAAATTTTAATATACTTTTATAAATGTTGGCTTCTTAATGATATATGGCTATATCCAAGAACTTTAAAAGATTTTAGATGGTTCCAGTTTGTTATTGACATCTTAACCAAGGAGCTGTCAATGGTAGCATCTTTCTCCACAATATCATGTAGGAAATGAACATCAAGCTTCCATATAGTTTCTACATCAGCTAGGCAAGAAGTAAGCCTCATGTAATTTAAGATAAAAGCAGGTTATACTAGCCTCCTGCTGAATAAACACGACAACTTTAACAATACAGATTTCGTTTATTATTTGCACTATTATTAAAAATTGAAGAAGCAAATTATAATATTAGACATCATAATAGCAAGCTCAGGAAATAGACGTGGCCCTTTCTCAGAGGTTTAGGGGTACACAAATAAGGAGTATGATTACTAATGCATAGGTATCCAAAGGTGAGTTTTCCTGGGACTGAGCCAGACTTCTAAGGATGCTGAGAGCTGTGATCGATAATTTCTGAATGTGTTGGAGCTGCTGGCTAAAATCCATAGCCGCCTCTTGAATGAACTGCAGTGGGAGCCAGACGCAGATGTGAACAAGTCCCCCCAACTTTGTGTGGCCCCCACAGTCTTTTTGTGGTGACCTGTATTGACAGAATGAACACAGAATGGCTGGTGAAACAGGAAGAAGGCTTGAGAATGTAGAAGCAGCACTATAAAACTAAAGATGGAAAGGTGAGATCAAAACTGAGAAACAGTTTCAACATTGATATATACCACACACAAAACACTTGTGGGGCATATTTAACAGGGAACAGAGGCAAGGTGGTGAGGGCACAGAATCAGTTCAGAATCTCTGTTTCATTTTTGAGACTATGATAAAAAAAAAAACAAAAAAAACAAAACAAAAAAAAACCTAACAAAGGCAACTTCTGGGAGAAAGGGTTTATTTCCAGCCACAACTACAGGAAACGGTTTATCATAGCCGAGAAGATAAGGCTACAGGAACTTGAAGTAGCTACTTGTAGCACATACACAGTGTGAACATTCTAATGCTCATTGTTCTTGCTCCACCTCTTCAAGATCTCCTGCCTAGGGAATGAAGCCGCCCATAGTGAACACTTGCCCACTCAATGAATGTAATCGAGATAAGACCCCACAGGTATCTCTAAAGTAGAAGAACTAGACCATGCCTCACTGAGACACCCTTCCTCAGAGGTTCTGTACTGTGTAAAGTGAACAATTAAAGTTAACTGTCACAGTGTCACCAAGAGACAAAAATTCCAAATAATGTTAAATTCTATGGCTTAAAGAAGGAGACCTTCTGTTTCATGGTTAAGAACTATAGGCATTTTGAGAAAATATCCCAAACAAATTCAAAATTAAATAAGTAGGTGTGGTATTGACCACTCTCCAAACTTTTGCCACAAAAGAAAAAGGAAGATTGAAAAATAACCCAGATGTCAGAGTTAAGAAAAGGTATTTTGTTTAATAAAGGAACAAAAAAAAAAACCATTTTCTTAATAAATAAGGAATATTTTCATTTTTAAAATAATGTTTATTAATTCTTTGAGATTTTCATATGGCATCTTTTTACCACAGTCACCTCCTTCCCTCAACTCTTTACACACCCACCATCTCTACCGTCACCTCTCCACCCACCAAACTTTGAGTATTCCTTCCCACATCCACCTCACCAACATAATGCCAGTTTGTGTTGCCCAGCCTCTCTGGGGACTGTAACCTGGCCCAGTAATGACCAACCTGACATACTAAGGGTCACATCATTAAAGGAAATGATCTTCTCTCTCCCAGCATCTATCAAATGCCAATAGCTTATCTGTATGAAGTAGGGTATAATGTCAATGTCCATCTCCTATGCTGGAATTTTGTCTGGCATGGGCATAGGTCTTGGCATGCTCTGATAACTCCTATGAATTCATTTGTACAAACAATTTCTGTGATCTTATGTTCAACTGCCCTATTGTATCTAGAAAGCACTGCCTCCTTGAAGTTATCTACCATCTCTGACTCTTATAATCTCTCTGTTCCCTCATCCCTGAAGGTTCCTGAGCCTTGTGGGTAGGGTTGTGATATACATATTTCATTTAGGGCTCAGCACTCTGAAGTCTCTATTGGGAGGCTCTGTATTAGTGACAATTTACTAAAAGGAGAAGCCTCTCTGATGCAGGTTGAGAGTTGTATGTATCTTCGAATATAACAATACATCATTAGCATTTATTTTATTTCTATGTTCATTTATCAGAATAATAATACTTATTATTATTCTGGAGTCTATATCCTATGTAGCTATAGGTTCTTGACCCCATTAACAGTAATAGGTATTGGTTCCATTTTATAGAGTAAGTCTTCCTTTTCATCTCTAACTTTATTAAGCTGCTTCCTCACTCTCTTTTGGTTAAAGAAACAATATAAAAAAATCAATAATCAAAAAGTTGGTTCTTTGAAAAGACAGAGATATTTTTTTCAAAATGAAAAAGAAAGGTGTTCTGGCTAGTTTTGTGTGTCAACTTGACACAAGCTGGAGTTATCACAGAGAAAGGAGCCTCCCTTGAGGAAATGCCTCCATGAGATCCAGCTGTAAGGCATTTTATTAATTAGTAATCAAGAGGGGAGGGTCCATTGTGGGTGGTGCCATCCCTGGGCTGGGAGTCTTGGGTTCTATAAGAAAGCAAGCTGAGCAAGGCAGGGGAAGCAAGCCAGTAAATAGCATCCCTCCATGGCCTCTGCATCAGCTCCTGCTTCCTGACCTGCTTGAGTTCCAGTCCTGACTTCCTTTGGTGATGAACAACAATGTGGAAAGTGTAAGCTGAATAAACCCTTTCCTCCTCTTTGCTTCTTGGTCATGATGTTTGTGCAGGAATAGAAACTCTGACTAAGACAAAAGGGCTGGACAGACAGCTTAGCAGAACAGAGCACTGGCTGCTCTTGCAGAGGACCCAGAACAATTACGAGAATCCAGGGAATCGGACACCATATTTTGACAACCACAGACACTAGGCTCACACATGGTGCACACACATGCACACAGGTAAAGTCAAATCAAATCCATACATATTTAAAAATATGCTGGGCATGGTGGTGTACAACTTTAGTCCCAGTGCTAGATAGACAGAGGCAGGTGGATCTCTGTGAGTTCAAGGCCAGCCTGGTCTATAAAGAGTCCAGGATAGCCAGAGCTATACATAGAAAAACTCTGTCTCAAAACACCAAAAAACAAACGAACAAAAACAAACAGAAAAATAATATAGAGAGCTGTAGCAAAACCAGAGAGGGTGGAGAAAGTGTGAATAACGTTTGTAGTTTGTGCTTGTGCTACTTGTGGCTGAGCAGGGGTTAGCTGAGGGTGAGTGTGATTGAGATTGGACAGGTACAGGAGAGTGTAGATGAGTCAGAGTCCTTCATGAGTGGAATTTTAAAAAGATTTCATTTTTTTCAGGTTAATTGTTTTTTTACACATATGTGTCTGTATTGGTGTGTGCACGTAAGTGCAGGCACTCGGAGAAGGCAGAGGCAGCTAATGCCCTGGGGCATAGAGTTACAGGTGGTTGTGAGCCATCGACTGTCCATGCTGGGAACGGAACTCACGTCCTCTGGAAGAGTATCACATGCTCTTACTGAGCCCTCTCTCCAGGCCCTTAATTGTATGTGTATAGGGGTATTACATGTGAGTGCAGTTCCCTGACAAGCCCAGAAGATGACACGGACTCCCTTGGAGTTTTACATGATTGTGAGCCACGGCATGGGTGCCAGGAATTGATCCAAGGTCCTTGGCAAGAGCAATGGATGCTTTTAACTGCTAAGCCAGCTCCTTAACCCTGTGGTGTTTATTACAGGGAGAATAAGAGAATAGCTACTGCACATTCGTCATGTCTGTGATGTGAAAAGCAAATCATTTCACTTATTACATATTTATTCATTTTCCCCTACCTCTTTCCCACAGTTCACATCATGTGGGCCTTTGGCTTCATATGAAGATTTTACTTTACGTTTAATACATTTGTTGACTTCATATTGGACAACAAGACTGCCTTCTCTCTGGCTTCATTTATTTATGTTAGCATCTGTGTGAGTATGCATGTGTGTTTGTATTCGTGTGGAGGCCCGGGACTGACAGCCAGGTGTCTTTATTTCTTAATTATTCTGTATCTCAGTTTTTGAGTCAGGGTCTCTTACGGACTCTGGAGCTCACCAAATTGGCTAGTGGGAGTTGGCAAAAAGGATTCTTCCTGTCTTCATCTAAACAGAGCTGAGATTATTGACGTGAGCTGCCACACCTGGCTTTTGTTACTCAGGATGGAACTCAGGTCTTCACACTCGCATGGCAAGTGCTTTTCTGAGCTACTCACCTCCTAGTTTCAGTGAAGTTTCAATGAGATGCTAGTAGACCCTGTAAGAAAATAACTGCTATTTCTTAGGTGTTCGTGGAGAAACAAAGGAAGTGGAGACAATCCTTATAGCTAACAATCTCATGAAGCAAGGGGAGGAATTTCTCAGCTATACATGGCTGAGATCAGTAGTCCTTAAGTCACACAGTGTTTGTCTCCCTCCCTATCCACACAGTGGCCATTTGCCCCCTTCTCCATCACAGCACCCTATTAACAATGAGTTCTCCCAATCCTTAATAAGGAACATTGTTACTCAGAATCTATACTGTGTTATCTCCTAAATATTACTGTGGACAGTTGCCCTTTTATTAATTCCGTGATGGAAGTGTCTTATCATGCTATGACTCTTAACTCTCTTTGAATTTCTTAAGTCTCTTTGGGACTCAGAAATCAACGTGTTGTTCTGTGGTTTTGAGCTTCCACAGAACCTGAGGCAATCTATTAGCTATTTACTTGCCTATTGAAAGTGACTGATAATCTTTAATGATTAACAGCCTGGGGATTCCTTAAGCGCAAACAGTTCTGTAAAGAAACCAAAGGGTTTGCATTTCAAACAAATGACTATACTAACTAGACAGCATGCTCTGCCTTGCTGAGCATAAAACAAAGTATTTCACGTTGTCTTAACATCTGGATCTTGTTTGTTACTAAGGCAGGACACATGGACTGGTGCTGGGTGGGGCATGACGTAAAATCAGTTTTTATGACTATTATCTGTTCTTGCTTTTAGACTGGAAATTATCTTCTTTGTTTAAGTCAGGCTCTGCCATGTTTGACTTTTAAGAGAAGGTCATGTTTCATTGGGAACAAGTAACAGTGACATAATCTACTCCTTCCTTCCCTCCAACAACAAAACAAATCAAAACAAAAACAACAAGCAAATTTACCCACTTAATGTTGGAAAAAGAGGAGACATAATCTTGGTTGCAATTTCTTTGCATGACTAATGGGTTTAAAATGTTAAATTACATACATTTGTTAAAATATTACATTCCTCTAAAAATATAATACACTAGGTCTAGATGTTGCAACTTTTCAAATTGTTTGTTCAAATTTGATAATGGTTGGATCTTTAGAAATGTATTTCTAAATTGGATATCAGAACCAATATTTCACATCTGATTAAAAGTTTTCATCTGATGCTAACATTATACTTTACTGTCCATCAACTTGTACAAAATTTTATACATATTAATATATGCCTTTCAAGAAAATGCCTCCATCTATTCTGTCTTTTGAAAGATTGAGTCTCCGAATGTAGCCCTGAGTGGGCTTTGATTTTGTAATTCTGCTTCTTCTGCCTCCTGATTGTTGGGATTACAGGCAGGTGCTGATAGTAAGTGTGAACACGTTTAAAAAAATTCTACAGGTAATTTGCCAGACAAATGATTTTTTCAAATATGACTCCAATGTTTTGAAAATAAATCCACCTTTTAGTTAAAAATGGCAGAGGTTTTTTTTTTTTTAATATAATAAATGCTTGCAGAGGAGGAATTTTCATATTGGCTGGTCCTGTCCCCAGTAACCCTAGTTATGACTAGAACCATCACACACAAAGGAATAAAAACATTGCAGTAGGAAGTCTAGCTACGGAATGACAGGAGCTCCAGAAGTTATACTTTGAATGACAGATAAGGTTTGTCTGGGGCTCAGAGCTCTTAAATGGTGCTGTAGTTACTGAAGTTAGAAAGAAAGATGAAAAGAAACTTTATCCTTCCAGATACTTAAAGCTAGACCTAGCCAAGTGCTGGAAAACAAAATACAGGAAAATCCCCTGAATGTGTTGCCAGGGTTGACTGACCTCTGTGTAACTTTTTGTTCTGCTGATGTAGCCACAGGGCTCTAGAGTCTGGCTTGCTCTCTCACTGGCTCCACTGTGACTTCAGAGGACTTGTTTGGCCTGGCTGGTTTCCTCCCTCTAAACCCTCTCCCAGGAGGGTTTAACAATGGCAATCACTTGAAGAGGCTTAATTCTTAAAAGCCCTTCAGGACTGGAAAGAGAAAATTATCAAGGAGATAAAAATCATTTTTCTCTTTAGTTGCTGGCCAGTACAAATTGAAATCTAAAAATAAAGCCAACATTGGTCTAATTGTTAATGTATACCTGCTTTTACTGTATTTCTACTTAATTCAGTTTATTATGTATAGTTTCGCTTCACATGTGTTTACTGAGGCATCCTTTTGATGAAGATACTCAAATCTTGGGCCTAACGTTACTGACTCTTCTGAGAACTTAAGGGATTCTTATCTGTGTGAAAAGCAGAAACGAGAATCTCTCACATCCAGATCTACTGAACACAAGAACTTAAAACTGAAAATTCTTAAAAGTCCCTCAGGACTGGAAAGAGAAAATTGCCAAAGAGAGAAGAATTATTTTTTCTCTTTAGTTGCTGGCCAGTACAAATTGAAATGTAAAATTAAAAGCAGCATTGGTACAATATAATAATAAAAGGGCAGTTGATGTAGCAGCAAATATTTTAAGGTACCTTACAGTGTTTTTCAAGCCCGAGGCTGAGAGCAGAATTCTTCTCCCAGGCTCTTTGCATAGTTCTGACCTGGAGTTTGATGACATTTCGGCTACTTCATGGTCCTTGAGCAGTGAATAAGACAGTGGACCCAATACTATGTAATACAATTTTCATCTGATACATTTTGAAACAGACTCTTAGACTTAACTGTGGCTCTTTCTGTAGCAAAATTAGGCTTTCGTGGCTGATTGGCTGGTGTTATTAGTGGTTTGTTTGTTTCAGTGGTAGAGACCAAAAGCATTAAACAAAAGTATACAAATTATAAACTTAAGGGATGGAAGTGACTGTTTCTAATGATAAAAAGAAGTTGAATGTTTAAAGATAAAAAGACCATAAATATCATAAATGTGTATTGCTGGGCAGTGGTGGCGCATGCCTTTAATCCCAGCACTTGGGAGGCAGAGACCGGCAGATTTCTGAGTTCGAGGCCAGCCTGGTCTACAGAGTGAGTTCCAGGACAGCCAGGGCTACACAGAGAAACCCTGCCTTGGAAAACCAAAAAAAAAAAAAAAAAAAATGTATATCATACTATAAAAATATACAAAATCTAGGCAAAGAAAAAGGATGTAGGTTACCCATTTGACATACCTTTTCTTCCTGTAGAATTTTGCCTGGATGGCATCATCTTTTTATATGAATATAATTTTGTTATAACCAAAGGATCTTGATCTGGTTCTTTCTGCCAGTTAGAAAAATTAAAAGTCAGGAAAAGTTCTGAAGTGCAACAGGTAGCATCGGGGAGAAGAGAAAGATTCAGTGCATGAGAAGGACTCTCCAAGGCCTGTAGATGGCTGCCTCTACACATTTTCCCAAGGAGCCAACAAAGACAGCAGGCAGAAAAAGGCAACATTGGTCTAATTGTTAATGTATATCTGCTTTTACTGCACTTCTACTTAATTCAGTTTATTATGTATAGTTTCGCTTCACATATGTTTACTGAGGCATCCTTTTGATGAAGATACTCAAATCTTGGGCCTAACATTACTGACTCTTCTGAGAATTTAAGGGATTCTTATCTGTGTAAAAGGGCCCTCTAGAAAGGAGAAGAGGAGACCAGGGAACCCTAAAAATCCAATCCCTCCTCTAGGACTGAGGTTTGTAAGGCTCTTTGAAGGGGTCTCTCTGATTTCGGTAAGTTAGTTTGATCAAACACAGGGTGATTGATAGGCCTACAAATTTGGCATAAACATGTTGGGATCCTCTCTCTCTCTCTCTCTCTCTCTCTCTCTCTCTCTCTCTCTCTCTGTGTGTGTGTGTGTATGTGTGTGTGTGTGTGTGTGTGTGTGTGTGTGTGTATGTGTGTAGGGGGCGGGAGACAAGAGGGGATTCGAGGAGGGTGGGCTTTCTGAGTGGAGGAAAAAAAAAAGCCAGCCAAGTCATTTTAAAAAAGTATTCAGGCTTCTGTCTCAGGTCAGGAAGGTGAGAAAAAAGTCAGCCATCCTGGAAGATCTTTATACTGTCTTTATTTCTCATGCATGGCACCTTTCCCTGGCTGTGTGCCTATCCAAGAATTTGTCTAACTCCTAATCCCTTGGACTTGTAATAAGTTTCATTAAGTTTAAGCATGGCTCATCAGAATCAGTCTTCTATCGCTGGTAACTGCATTGCACTCAAAATGTGAGTCCCTGTATAGAAGCAATCACTATAACTTGTTTGTGCCCGTAAAGTCATAATAACTGTGTATCTGACATGTCCTTGTTTAAAAAAACAAAACAAAACAAAAAAACCCCAAGTCTTTCCATTGTGGTTTTTGTTTGGAAAGTGGAGGGATTTTCCACAGACCAGCTTCTGTTCTTATCCCAATGTCCACTTCTCTTCTCCATCGTACTCGGTATCAGATGAGCTATCCACCCTGACTTCACTTGCCCGGGCTTGTAATGTTTCCACATCAAGTGATTTTGCACAACTCATGGGAAGATGGTGCCTGGAAGCCATCTTTCCTTCCCTGGACAGCTCTCAATGACTTTACATGTGTGTGATTGTCAGCCACATAAAGAGAGTGAACAAATCCCCATCACATCCCTCTTAGCTCAATTCTGTAACATCCTTGCCATTTCAGTACCACATTGGCGGAGAAATTGGAACTGGCTACAGCCAGATCCATCTAAGTGCTTTTGCCTTGGCAATCTCACAAGGCTGTACAAACTTGTAAACATATATTGGCTTTTCTTCCGAGCCCATGGGGTGAGGGGGTTGTCCTGGAAGTAAGGTCTGTGAGGCTTCACCTTTATCAGCTTCCTATTGAATTCTTCTCTGGCAGAAGGTTTGAACAGGGGTGCTTCAGCTGTACCAGGCTCTACTTAGCCATTTCACAGACCTTGCCTCCTTCCACTCCCACTATATTCCAAAGTCATTCATTGCAGCCCACAGTGGCTCAGTCTGATGCTCCTGTGTCTTATTCCCACCACCCCAGCCACATAACCCTGCCTTACTCCTCTTTATTTCCTCGTTGCCTCCCACTTCTCTCAAAACGATTTCCCTTATTTGTCAGGTTTCCCCAGTAAGATGTCTTCCTACAGGGGAGGGAATCTTTTTTGTGTGACTCACTGATACACCCTCTAAAGATCAACTGCTAGCTCTTCTTTCAAATAGCCTTTTGAAAGATTGGACAAACTAGAAATATAGATATCTTTTAACTACCTCAAAAATTGTACTTTATCATTTTAGCCTCCAACTCTGGTCCTCCATCCTACTGGGTCGGTGGGGAGATGATGCAGGTGAGACTCTTCTGCAGATGTTATGGAGTGAACGCTTGTACCTCTTTCAAAGTCATATGCTGTGATGGTACTTAGTTCTTCGCTCTTGGAAAGGTAATTATGTCTTAAGGGTGGAGTCCCCACGACACAGCTTAGAGCCCTTGTAGAAGACAGATACAACAGAGATGAAGGTTGATTCCTCTTGTAAAGATGTATGGAGGTGGTAGCCTTCTACAAATGACAAGGAGAGTCTCAAATCTCCAAGTGAATCTGCTGGCACTGTGACCTTGGACTTCCAAATCTCCAGAACTTTAAAAAATGAAAGTCTGTGTTTAAATCACCTAGTCTATGTTATTCTATAGCATCCCAAACAGACTGAGACACCAGAATTTGCAAAGCTCCTGGGGTTCTACAGAATTCTAGAACTTGCTTTCACTGAAGTCACTGAGAGCCATGGTATTGGTTAATAGTCATTAACCCAGATTCAGTTTCCACAACGTTTGAGCAGCAGGGGGTGGAGCCCAGTATCCTTCCTAAGATGCAGCAGCTGTTTCTCTCTGGGTCTGTCTCTTACCTCCCTGTCACCAGCACAGTGGACACTGCTTCCTGAGAGCCCCACAGGCCATTCTCTGAGCCAGTCTTTTATTACTTATCTCAGTGACATTCTTCTCTCTTTCCTCCCTGTCTGAAATATTTAACACACTTATTTCCTGGAGTTCTAGTCTTTCCCAAACTAAGACTGGTGGTTACCATCTTCTGTTCCATCTCAGCAAATGGTTCTGAGGCACGGAAATGGCAGGAGTCTGAATACCTGCTTAGAATAGCAAGAAAGAGAAAATCTGAAGAATAAACACAAGTATCGCAGTCTGATAATTATCCTGCAAGGAAATTTTTATATATTCTCATGTATTACAAAGAAATAAACTTTTAGCTTATCTCTTGTATCATTCTTTTTAAAAGGGGTGTGTGTGTGTGTGTACAGTGTGTGTGTACAGTGTTTGTATGTGTGTGTGTGCACAGTGCATCTGTGTGTGTGCACACAGTGTGTCTGTGTGTGTGTGTACACAGTATGTGTGTGAAGGTACCTGTGCAGGCAGAGTGGAAATGGAGTCACAGGCAGTTGTGAGCCACATGATTAGGTGAACTTGGGTCCACTGCCAGCGAAGCCAGTGATCCTAACTTGGGCACCATCTTCCCTGCCTCTGTATGTATCACACTATGTTTGAATTATGGTTCCCCGAATTTTTATGTTGAAATCCTGCACCCCCATACTTCAGAATGTGGTTAAATTTGGAGGTGGAGCTTGAAAATGGTAATTAGGGTGGGCCCTATTCAAAATGACTGATCTACGGACAGCATGCTGTGGTTTGAACGTAAAATGTCCCCTATCAGATCCTGTGTTTGAACACTTGGCTCTCAGCCGGTGGTTCTGGAGCAAGAGGGTTGGTCAGGGCAGGCCTTGACGTTTTATAACCTGACCTTACTTCTGATCAGCTCCTTTAGTGGGAACACAATAGGACTACTGTCTCCTGAGCCTATTGCCTTGCCTTCCCCCACTGTAGGGAGTCATATCCCTTCTTTAGCTGTAATACAGAGTGAACCAGTTCTTCCTTAAATTGACTATTATCAAGTATTTGGTCATATCAATAAGAAAAGTTGTAACTGATACCGTGAAAACACCGTGGAGAGTTATCTACAAGCCAAGTGAACACTACGAAGCACCCGTCTCGTCTCTACAGGTATCCTGATCTTGGAACCCTCCCACTTTTGACTTGCTGTGATAAAGTATTTGACAGAAACAACCCAAGGGAGAAATGACTTATTCTGGTTGCAGGTTTGGAGATATAGTCTATCATGGCAGCAGGAGAGTGTGGTCTGGGCCCCTCATATCCTGAAGCAGATATGAAGCAGAAAGCTTTAGCCAGAGCCAGAAGTGGACATGGCCCTTCAAGGTTCACCCTTGGTGACCCACCTGTGCTAGGTTAGGCCAGAGTCACAGTGATTCCACAGTCTTCAAAAGTGCTGCCACCAGCTGATGACCAAGTGTCCAAATACAAGACATTCAAGCCGTAACACCTCTAGCACTGTGAAATGCTTTTGCTGCTTAAGTCCCGAGGTCTGTGGTCTTTGCCTGGAGTTAGCAGCCCCAGCAGTGTGCATACCCCAGTGCTCCCAGACTGAGAAAGGAAGCAACTCTGAGCTCTGTGCACCAACAGTTGTTGCTGGTGAGCCTGCCCTCCGTTCAAAGATCCTCCTGAGAGAATGTAGACAGCCAGGAGCAGTGGTCTCTCTACATACCACTTTCCACCTCAGAACAGAGAGGTCATACTGTAAAGAATGGAAAATGCCTCAGGGAGGGCCCGAGGGTATCCTCTCTCACTGCGGGTTCTGCCACCCTGCCCCTCCCACCGGAACGCCAGAGCTCAGTCTGCACCTGCTCAGATGGCATTTCGATAATGTGCCTTGGAAAGCATAAATATTCCAGGCCCACCAGGCCTTAGTGGGTCAGTAGGTAACGAGGAATCCTCTGACAGAAATACTGTAGCACATGTTACGGTGACTGCACAAATGTTTGGGTATCGTGTTGATTATCTCTGTATGCATTTTGGAGCTTGGGCAGCTGGTGGTGGCTGGGAGAGGGAGAGCCAGTTTTTGTCAGGGACTGTGGCACTGAGGCTACCTGTGTTCCACTAGATTATCCTTCACCCACACACAGTGGCGGCGCCAAGAGGACTCGGTCAGTTTAACAAATGAGTGCATGAAACTGGGAAGGAATAGTGGGCATAGGGGAAGGATGAGGATGGAAGGGACTACGACATGGATTTGATCTAAACACACGGTATGTATGCATGACATTCTCAGACGACACCAGTAAAATCTAAAATAGCTTAAACCTTGCAAGAGAAAAAGTTAGTGTAGAAGGCCCTCCTTTTCCTTCCGTCTTATCTTCCTTCTCTAAACGTGTTAGTTCAATAAAGCACAATATCAGAAAAGATTTTCAAAAATGCTAGTGGTTTATTACCACCCCCTCCCAAGGGTTGCTTTCTTCGGGCAGCAGGTAGAAGAGTAACGAAACTTGCTTTATCTCTTCGCTCTAGTTCATCAATGTGGTAAAACATAGAAGTATTTCTTTGAGGGAGTCTAACTCTCTAGTAATTGGGTTCTAAGAGCTTATGTTTTAGCCGCTTACTTGTGGTGGTTATAACTCCCGCAAGCTGGCTACTATTTATAGAGTAATTAACTCTCCGTTCTATTCAGGTGCTGGCACGGAAGCTGCTGAAGCAAGAGCAATGTTGTTCTCCCCGCTCTCATTGGCCCCATTCTGTCCCAGACAGGGATTTTTTTTCTTTTAGTGTGAGGCTCTGTCCTTTTAGCTGAAAGTGGGCTGAGCAAAGGGTGTGACGCAAGAGAGGGCGGTACAGGTGCTGGGAGGGCGATGGGGAGGCTCGGCCTCCGCACTTTCCCTGCAGCCGGCAGCGGCAGCGGGTAGCCTTGCGTCCTACACCCTCCACACCAGCCCAGCTTAAGACGCAGCATCTCTTGCACCACGCTTCTGCCTGGCTTTCTCCAGCTCTTATGCTGCCCAGCTGAAAGGAGAAGATGGGCACCGGAGATTTCATCTGCATTTCCATGACTGGAGGGGCGCCCTGGGGGTTCAGACTGCAAGGAGGCAAGGAGGAGAAGCAGCCCTTGCAAGTCGCAAAGGTAGGAGGGCCAAGACAGGCGTTCTGAGCTGTTGGATGTAGGGGAAGGCGGAGAGGGGGACGAAAACAACCTGTTGATGGTCTTTCAGGTCATTTGCTTGTTTTCTGCGCTGTCGGTAAACTTATCTAGAATGTGGCTTTTTTTTTTTTTAGAATTACGTGGGGGAAATGTACACCATATGCCATGTAATTAGCTATCAATCAAAGGAGGAAATACTAATTCTATCAGGTGAAATACAGGCTGGTTAATTGTCATCTGACAGCCAGCAACATTAAACTGCTTTCATGCATTTTCTCCCTGACGTGTTACTGGACTCTCCACAGAGGAGACAGGCCTCGGCTCCCCGTAACCACTGGGCATGGACATTTGGTGGGCTCTAACAAATAATTGGCAGTGACATTTATTGTGCAACAGGCGTAAAAAGGCCAGTTTGGGGCAATAATCTTTAAGGTTTAAAGAAATGTCATGAGATCTGTTTAAGAGACCAGCATTTTACGGATTTAAAGAAACGCAAAAGCCCAAGTACTGTATATTCCGTCGACTATACTCATGAGGCTAAGAGCTCAAGATGGAGTAATAGATACTTTATTATTTTTAAATTTTATTTTATTAAAATATAATTCCATTAATTCTCTCTACTCTCATTATTTCTTCAACTCTTCCTATGTACCCTTCTCCCCCAATTTCTGGCCTCTTTCTTAATGTTTAAATATGTAAGTGTGTGTGTGTGTGTGTGTGTGTGTGTGTGTGTGTACGTGTGTGTACGTGTGTACATAAACTATATAAGTACAGTCTGCTGAGTCTCTTCAGTGTATTCACCTTACATATGCACTAATTACAACTATCTTTCTGGTGCACCTAATGGCTATTTAAATAGTTCTTTATCTTTTGTCACATTAGATTGATTTTCAGTTTGGCATAATACCCCTAATCTCACAGAGACCTCTAGTTTCTAATTGGCATTCAGCTAAAATGAAGTTTAAAAGCAAGGAAGTAAAAAAACTTTTAATCAAATGTTAACATCGAACTGTAGAATTTTGTGACAGTATTTGAAGGCATAAAAGGTTACTTTCTTGCTGCATACTTACAGTTAAAATGAATCTAGGCCTCTGTGAAGCATATGGGTCACTGCCTTTGTAGCTGTATTCCTTTTTACCTTTTACAAATGTTCCCTGTGAAGACAGACGTTTCTTTGAAAGTTTTCTGCTCTCAAGCATCTGTCGGAAAATTCTTTCTTTGGTGGTTGAATCCTGCCACCTAGTGAGAAGTGCAGAAATGAAGTTGTGAGCACAGAACTGGAAGATGAAAGCCATTTATATCTAGAAAGTTCCTTAGAGGTCCCAGTTCTTTTAGTTATTTTGGATGAGCAAAGAGCCCAGGGACACCAAGTCCTCATCTCCAGGCTCCTGTTTGGGAGGGCAGAGAGATGAAAGGGTTGAAAGAGACCTCTGCTGAAATTCTTCAGGAGTCAACAGCAGATAAAATGTGAACCGGATTCAGCACATTACAGGCTCAGGAGACTAAGGCAGATTCGCTCAGTCGCAGTTGGTTGGCTGGCTGGCTTCGGTAGCTGAGATTGGGTTCTACTTGCAGCTCTGATTTAATTTGCAGTTTGGCCTGAGGCTCATCGGTCACCGGCCCTGACTCAGTTGCCACGGAAGGGGAGATGCTGCCTGGGATAGGGAAAGAGAAACTCAAGGAAGAAATTGGACCTATCCACTCCATGAGTTCTATGTTGCTTAAAAACTCACTAGTGCTAACAGTGTGTGCTTCAGAGTCCCCCGCCTGCTAATGTGTGGGAACAGGAGTGGCTGAAAGCTGTCGTTCTGCACAGGCTTTGCGGTGGCCAAGCCTGGAAGGCACAGTGGCTGTGGGGTTTCTTCTGAGTTCTCTATCGCAATGACGAGTTTGTGGTAACTCTGTGAAGCAAGGTGTTGAGGGAAGGGTCCTGTGGATCATCTTCCATCAATCTCTCAGTTACCAGGCTGCATGAGGGTCAAGAACACTGACCCGCCAGACATTCCTCCGAAATCATCTTTCCTAAAATATCCAGGCAGTATGTTGATGGCTTTAAAGGATTGTTCTGAAAGCACCTAGGTCTTCACTCTAATGATCTAATTTGTCAGAGGCTGGGGATGTAGGTCAATGGCAGAGCATGTAGGAGGCTCTGGGTTTATTCCCCGACACTCCTCCACACCATGTTGTATAATTTCCTAGTTTATTTAGAGTCGATTTTAAAATGCCGCCATGAAAGCTTCGAATGTTTGCTTAATTTGTGGTTTTGCAGGCACTCCACCCGCTGCAGTCTGCTTTTTCTCTCGTATGTTAATGAGTTGTAAAATGAGTTAAAATAGGTGTAAGCCTCAGATAACCCTGACTATGTCTTTCCACAGTCCGTGTTTATCATTGGTTCAAATTTATCATATTTGATTTTTTTTTATATTATCATACTTGTTTTAAAAAGTCCTTCTAGCTTAAGCCTCCGAGTCAACTCAGTGAGCCAACCTCCAGGAAGCTCGCTGGAACTCCACAGAGCTCAAGGTGAAGTGAATGTCAGTTGCCTGTAGCCTGTCTTTCTCATTAAGGCTGAGTGACCTCCAAGTGGAGGGAGTAAGTAAAGAAGCTGAAAGGCTAAGTGGAGGAAGATAGCTAGCAAGTTAAATAAAGAACATGCCAACGAAACCCTTAGGAAGTAGAGACTGGGGTATCAAGTCAGTCATCCACATCTGTATAGTGAGTTCTAGGCCAGCCTAGGCTACATTAAGCCCTCTCTCAACAAAGTCCATACAAGTTACTAATTTAAAAGTTAAAAGGTGTGAACATTTCTATAAAAATGGAAAGTTTAATTACAGCAAGTACTTGTATCATGACCTTTAGCTTATAATAAAGTACTTAAACATAGGTTTTTCTATAATACTGTGTACATATTCTAACTGGCCAAAATAGTATTATAAAATTTAGTTCAGTTCATTAAGATCAGACATTTAATTGCTTTTTAATCACCAGGGAAGATCTTTTTAGTAACAGTTTAGTTACTTATGAGAGATGCACCAGTATTTTTTTAACATTCGCCTGGTAGGTACACTGAACAGTACACAAACCCTTAAAAAAAAGAAGAATTTTAGTGAAAGTTTTTATTAACATTCAATCTCAACTGAAAAACTGAAGTCCAAGTGATTGGTAATACTCTCTACATCTGTAATGCAAAGCAAACCTTTGTAACACACACTCTAAGGACAATCTTTAGCAAAGGAGATTCCCAATTCATCCCCGGAGCAAGTTTATCTAGACAGAAGGCCCCATTGTATGAGTGTTTGTGAATTTCCTCATGAAAAAGGATGTTAGTGTCTTCACATTATCAAATTCTCTTCGGGGACATGTGCTTACATGGCCATGTCCCTGACAATCTCTTGGCAAACCCTTTGGAGAAATAATCCTTATAAAGACTTGGAGAAAGTTTTCTTTTACAAACAAATCTTACAATTAAAAATTAACTAACATTTTAAAAGTAATGAACAAATAGAGGGGTGGGTCAGACTAAATATAAATTTAGGTGATCCTCCACAAAAGTTTGTTTAAAAAAAAAAAATCTTATGGCCTGCATCCAGTCTTGAGTTAGTGAGTCTGAGGTTGGCCCTGACATCAAGATTTCTTACCATTCCAAGGGGAATTTTGGTAGGTGATTGAAACACAAACCCAGCTGAAGAGAGCTGAGGTCAGTCAATACCTGAGAAGAACCTGGTGTGTTCTATGAAGTCTTCCCCATTCATCCTGTCTCAGTGTAATAAGGGGAGAGCCAGGGAGAAGCTAAGAGTTGTGTGAGTCCCTGGCATTGTGAGCAGGTCATGATTAGAAACAGAGGATTTCCCCTTCTGATGTCAAGATAAGTGATGCACTGGAGTGAGAAGAGGTGTTGGAAAGCCCCACAGCGACCAAGTTAAACGCCAGTTTAAATGCCAATTCACCCAGGGAGTGGAACTGTTGAGAAGGATTAGAAGGATTGGGGGCGTGGCCTTATTGGAAGAAATGTGTCACTGGGGAGTAGACTTTGAGAGTTCAAAAGCCCAGGCTAAGCCCAGTCTCTTGCTCTGGCTCCTGCCTGTGGTTCAGGATGTAAAACTCACATCTATTTCTCCAACACCATGTCTTCCTGCCTGCTGCCATACTCCCCACCATGATTGTAACTGACTAAACGTCTGAAACTACAAGCAATCACCCAGTTAAATGCTTTCCTTTATACAAGTTGTTTTGGCCAGCAATAGGTTACTGACGAAGACAGTGGGCTCGCTGGCCAGCCTAATGCATTTATGAATGGGAGTGTGTGGTAGTGATGAGAAGTGGGAGGGAGTGTGTGGTAGTGATGAGAAGCGGGAGGGGAGACAGTGTAAAACTAGGGAAATATGGAGGCAGATGGGGAGAAGAGGAAAAGGATGACTGAGGAGAGAAGGGAAGTTATTAAAATCATCAAACTTTAATACCTGATCAGCACCCAGAGTACTCTTTGGCCATGGACTTTAGAACCTGGCAGCAGCTAAGGATCTCCTGTTTCGATAAGTTGCAAGTAAGCCTCGGCCTAAAGGCAAAAAACAAAACAAAACAAAACCAATCAACCAAACCATCCTGGGTCTTATGAATCCAGTCTCAACTGCTGTGAAGTCATAAGTGAGACTGCTCTGTTGTTCCAGATAATAGTCTTAGGGTAGATTAGGGAATACAGGGAGAGATAACTAACACTAAAGACATTTTAAAAGAGTCACATGGGGACCTACTGCAGTAGAAGCTTTCTTATATATACGTGTGTGTGTGTGTGTGTATAGTGCATACATGTGTGTATATATATTGTATAGATACACATATGTAATCCATACACGTGAGCGCCCGCACACGCGTGCACACACACACACACACACACACACACACACACACACACACCTTAGCTGGAGTTACCCTGTACTAAAGCAACAGTGCTCCTATTAGACACCACAAGACAACCAATAAAAAATCCCGCAGCTCTAAACAGGACATTATCATCAAATCCCTCCCTCCTGAGCTCAGGGAACCCTGTGGCAGAAAGAGTGTAAGAGGCAGAGAGGATGGAGCACACCAGGAAAGCAAGTCCATCTTAATCAACTGAGCAGGGCTCATATGAACCCACAGAAACTGAGGCAGCATGCACAGGGCCTGCACGGGTCTGCACCAGGACCTCTCTGGTTCTTGTGCCTCCTCTTGGGGCTCTTTTCATTCTGTTGGTTTGTCTTGTCCAACTTTAATGCGATAGGTTTTGTTTTATATTATTTTTGTTTTGTTATATTTTTCTGTTATCTTTTCATTTACTTCTACTGTTTACTATTTCCTTCCACTAACTTTGGGTTCAGTTCATTTTTGCTTTTCTACTTCTTTGAAGTGTGATTTTTTTCCCTTCCCTTCCCCTCCCTCCCTCCCTCCCTCCCTCCCTCCCTCCCTCCCTCCCTCCCTCCATCCCTCCCTTCTTCCCTCCCTCCTTCTCTCTCTCTCTCCTTCCTTCCTTCCTTCCTTCCTTCCTTCCTTCCTTCCTTCCTTCCTTCCATGTACAAGATTGAACCCAGGGCCTCCTGCATGCTAGACAAACATTCTATCATTGACCAGAACTCCAGGCTACTTTTTGCTTTTTTCCTTTTGTTTTTCAAGAAGGGTTTTCTCTGTGTAGCCCTGGCTGTTCCGGGACTCGCTCTGTACACCAGGCTGGCCTTGAACTCACAGAGATCTGCCTGCCTTCCAAGTGTTGGGAATAAAGGTGCATGTCAACTCAGATTTTTAACATGTAGTTATCACGAGACTTACAAATAACACACTATAATTATAAAAGATTATGATACAAAGTTTTAATGCAAGAAAAGAAAGAAAAAATTACCTATTAATTCTGCTTTCTCTGATTTTGAGTTTGTGTTGAATATTACAAATTACATTCTTATGTTACACCTCCATTAAAATTTTGTGGTTATTGGGGCCGGAGAGATGGCTCAGTGGTGAAGAGCACAGGCTGCTCTTCCAGATGTCCTGAGTTCAATTCCCAGCAATCACATGACAACTTACAACCATCTATAATGGGACCTGATGCCCTCTTCTGGTGTGTCTGAAGAGAGTGACAGTGTACCTACATACATAAAATAAATAAACAAATCTTTTAAAATAATTGTGGTTATTGTTTTAATAGTTTTACTTTTTAAGATTTGTTTTATTTTTAACTGTGTGTGTGTGTGTGTGTGTGTGTGTGTGTGTGTGTGTGTGAGAGAGAGAGAGAGAGAGAGAGAGAGAGAGAGAGTGTGTGTGTGTGCAAGTGCCCATGAAGGTCATAGGAAGGTATTGGATTACTTAGTTTTCTCCTAGGACTGTGGCCTCGGGTACCTGGGCAGTGTCAGGCATGGGTTCTATCTCATGGAATAGGCCTTGATTCCAATCAGTTAGTGATTGGTTACTCCTACAAGTTTTGTGCCACTATTGCATAACAGGCATCTTATAGCAGGGTTAGTGCTTACCTTTCTCCTTATAGTATATATATGTATATTACACACACATATATCATACATATATGCATACATGTAGTGATGTGATAATGTTTTACTTTTAGTGTAAGTGAAGAGAAATGAATAAAAGGTAAAACTAACAGTATTTAAAACTAGTTTTTATTACTTTATAGTGCAAAATGTTCTTTTTTTCTTTTTTAATGTTTTAAGATTTATTTGTTTTATGAATGTTTTGTCTGCATGTATGTATGTATATCACGTGCATGCCTGGTGCCCACAGAAGTCAGAAGAACACATCAGATGCCCTGGAAATTCAGTTACAGATGGTTGTAAGCTACCACATAGGTGCTGGGAACCAAAGAGCTAGTAAGATTTTATTTACTTCTGTACTTGAGTTTAAATACTACCATAGCTGACAAAGATAATCTTAGAAAATACATATATAAGGATCTTTCCGATACATACACTGATCTTTCTCAACAGAAAATGAATCTTAATCTGAAGGCCATTTCCATCCTATTAATCAGCAGTGCCAAGACTCTTGTTGTAAGTTGAGCTCTGTCTTTGCAGGTGACTGCCCTTTATTCTTAGAGCTAATTATATGGATGCATTTTTATATTTTAGTGTTAAATAGTACTGTGTTTTACATTTGAAAGACAACAGACCACATGTGAATTTTTTTCTAGTTAGGCCTGCAGAAAGGCCATTTCAAAGGATAACATACTAATATACTTTCAATAAAAATATCACTATTGGAAACATTTTCAGTATCTGTTTTATAGACATTTTCTCTGTTTCATCTATTTCTTTGCTATGAGCTGCTTCCAAACAGCTCACTGTTAGAGGACACATTGCATTTATTTTTCTGAAATGTGTCAGGTGACCAGAACCATGTTTCAGCCTAGAGAAGATAGGCAGAGTTAGACTATTCATTTTCTGTCAAGTAAAACCAGGGCACCCTTAAGTTCTGTATTTCTACTAAAGGTTTGAAGAAAGAACATCAAACTTTGGAGGGTTACAAATGCCTATGTAATGTACAAGTCTCTGTCTGTATCAGTATATGTCATTGTAACGTGGTTCAAAGGTTTCCAATCCAGTATGCCAGTGCTTACCAGTTTCCCATAGGTCACTGAGACTGGAGGATCATGAGTTTGAGGCTAGCCTAGGCTAAAAAGTAAAACCCTGTTTCAAGCAAGCAAACAAATGTAATTTCAATGTAGTTTAAGTGTAAGTTTCTCTAAAATGTATTGCATTGATAATATTGTGTTGAAATTTTACACTTCTATCTCCTAACTATTGTACTCTAGAGTTGCCAGCAACTAAGGCATTTGGCATGAGGCACTTCATAGCCTTACCCTAAAATCTTTCTTTGCTGTTAATTCTTGTTAAAGCAGGTGCTGGCTCTATTGTTGCTTGCACAGTTTTTCTGTAAAATGTTGATTTTCCTTAAGGAGTTTATTTAAGTTTTAGAATTTCCTTCCAGTCCCCTTTCCTATTCAATTCCCACCAAAGGCAAAGCTTTTTACTTCAGTTTTTGTTTGTTTGGAGACAGAGTACCGCTCTGGCCCTTGCTGACCTGGGATTCACTATATAGCCCAGGCTATCCTCAAACTTATAGTAATCCTCTTGCCTCGACTTCCCAAGTACTTGAATATGTGAGTCACTATACCTGGTTTCTATTTCATTATTAAAATAAGATTTAAAATACCACAGACTGAGATATTCTAGAAGCATATGCACCCCCATCCAATCATACTCCAAGTATCCTTCAATGCATGAGTATTCTGTTGCTATTTACAGCAGTTTCCTGGGCTTCCATCCTTAACCGTATTTGCTGAGAGATGTTGGCACATTATATTACTTTAGCCATTTTGAGTTACATCTACACAGATCTTTCTAAACTTCATCACTAGGTTTAAAGCTCTGTAAAGTTTTTCAATTCAGTACTGCCTGGCTTCAGCCATTGTTGAAAAAAAAAAGTCACATCTAGAAGTTTTTATTTTCCTACAAACTTCCTGCAGCAAGAATGAATATAAAGCTGGACCCATGGAGGCTTCTTGGTAGTTTTAACAATCTTGTCACCTGTCCCAACTGGCTAAACAGTCTCGTTTTTTAATCCCAGGGTAAAACTGGGGATGTGCAGGAAGAGTTGGGCTGGAATCAGCTCTGGTTCTACCTTTACCTTTGACAAGATTGTTGAAACTAAGTGGAAATCAGTTAACTAAACGTCATCATTTTAAAAGAAATGTTTTAGCAAGAGTTGTTTTGTGAGCGTTGATTATATCGAATTAGATAAGTAAGTGAAATAATCAAATACAGGGAGCACGACAAAGGCTCTTCTCCCTCCAGCTTGTCGGGAAGCCTCACTTTAGGTGAGGCAATGTTGTGGTCAGGGTTCTATTGCTGTGAAGAGACACCATGGCCACAGCAACGCTTACAAAGGGAAGCATTTCATCGGGGCTGGCTTACCTCCAGAGGTTTAGTCCATTATTACCATGGGGAAGTACAAGGTACAGGGCAGGTAGCTGAGAGCTCTACATCTGGATCCGTAGGCAGAAGGGAGAGAGAGACACTGGGCCTGCCTTGAGCATTTGAAACCCCAAAGCCCACCCTCTTTGACACACTTCCTCCAACAAGGCCACACATTCTCCAACAGGCTACACATCCTGATCCTTTGAAATAGTCACTACTTAATGGTGTCACTTCCTATGAGCCTATGGGGGCCATTTCTGTTACCAAACCAACACAGGTAACTTCAGAGACTGTCTGAAGTACAGGAGTCTGCCCCACAGACCATTCCGGTACACGGCATCCCTCTCAGACCATGTATTAAAGTATAGCTAACTCTTAATTAGGGCCCATTTTTTTGTCATCTTGGAAATATGACTATGTGCATGTAAGAGCCCAGCTGTTTTGAAAGCCATGCAGGGAAAAGCCATCAGGCAAGAGCTGTAGGTGTAATTGCCTGGGACAAAAGCAGGCTGCAGTCTTTAAGGAGTGGTGTACTCATTTCCATCAGAAACAGCTGTAAGAAATCCAATCTCCCAATGATTTAAAAAAAGGTAAAATAGATAATAATAGCATTAATAGATAAGACAGCCTACAATAATAATAATAGTAATAGATAAAACAAACTATAAAACAGTGATGATGGTGATGGTGGTGATGGTGTTGATGATGATGATGATGATGATGATGATGATGATGATGATGATGAATGTCTCACCTGAAACCTCTGGCCATGTTATTATTTCTCTACCAGCAAAATATTAATATACTGTTCCTAACTTGAACAAATTTAGCCTTTGATTTTAATATTTTGTCTTCATCTATTTTGCCTTTTCCTAATGCATCAGCCTACTGAGCATTGTCTAAATTACTCTCGTCAGACGGATTATCACAGCTGTGTATGAGGAAGTTTGCTTGACTATACTGTTAACCTTTCCTCTTCCTCTGCAATTGATTCTCCCCACAAAAGATGAGGGTCAAAGAGTACTGAGGAGGACTTGACTCATAGACCTAGTTCACTTTGTTCAACATCAGGCCTAGAGCAAAGAAGAACTGTATTCTCTAGTGTGTCAATTACAGGGCTCATTCCAAACGGTGATGATCTTAGGTAGCTGCTGTTTGCAGAACTGATCCACTAAAGGTATACAGGCATTTCAGTGCTGGGCCCTCTTAGACTGTAGCTTTTTCTGATCCTCTGTTTCCTTAGCTGCAGAGTAGGATTTTGTGTAATGAGGTTGCTGGTTTTGTAGGTAAAAGTGTTGGATATTGCTCAGTTATACAACTAAACAATCCAAAGTTCAAATAACCAGTTCATCATACTTGCGTATAAGGAGCATGTGCTGAGATGCTTGCCTGGCACGCGTAAGTCACTCAGCAAAGGGGTGGGTCATTATCATCATTGTTATGTTTGAGAAAGAGAATCATATATTTCAGACTGACCTCAGACTCTCAGGTTTTGGGGCTCTGATCCTCATGCCTCTACTTTCCAAGTGCTAGGACTGCAGGAATGTGTCTCCATGTTTGCCTGCTTGTTACTATTTCTCTAGTTAAAGATGGAAGGTGTTGCCTTATGGGTAAGTTTTACTGTCATCGATTCAGATATACAGACAAAAATCAGGAGCAAAAACCATTTCTAGATAATAGTTTAGGATAATCATTTCACATGATGCAGATTTTCCTTCTCTTGTGTGTGTTCACGTATGTATATGCATATATTTATTCTAGTGTGTATGTGTGGGTGCCTGTGTGCACACCTGTGTGTGTGTGTGTGTGTGTGTGTGTATGTGTGTGTAGACCAGACAGCAACCTCAGGTGTTGTTTCTTAGGAGACATTCACCTCATTTTTTGAGACTGAGTCTCTCAGTGGAATCTGGGGCTCACTGATTAGGCTAGTCTTGTGGATTACAAATGTGTGCTACAGTGCCTGGCTTTTTATGTGGGTGCTAGGGATCGAACTCGGGCCCTCAAGCTTGAATGACAAGCATTTTACAACTGAGCCACATCCCAAATCTCAGTCTTTCACTTTTGCTAAACACATTTCATATGTATGCAGTATCAATTACTAATCAAGTTTTTTTGTTATGTAGTTTTCTATCAATTTAAGATGACAGGTGCTAAAATTATATATAATATATAATTGTGTATTAATATTATATATACATATATATTAATATTATATATAGTATGTGTGTGTGTGTATGTGTGTGTGTATGTGTGTGTGTATGTGTGTGTGTGTGTGTCCCACAGCATGTGTGTGGAGGTCAGAGGACAACCTTAGGTCTATGTCTCTTGTTGTTATCCACTGTGTACATCAGGCTAATTCAACCACAAGCTTGTGGGAATTCTCCTGTCTCTACGTCCCATCTTTCAGTAGTCATTTGGGGATTATAGATGTATACTTCTTTGTTGAATTTTTATATGGGTTCACGGGATCCAAACTCAAGACTTCACACTTTAACAATTGCTTTAGCCACAGAGCTATCTTACCAAAGATAAGTCTACCAAACTTACAGTCTTACCAAAATTATACAGCCTAGCCCAGAATTGATTGGAACTCACTATGTAGACTAGGCTTGCCTTAACTCAGAGATCCTTCTGTCTCTCCCTCTGTAGCTCTGGGATTAAATGTGTGCTTCCACGCATCACTAAAATTATATATCTTAAAGGCAAAATAAGGTTAAATGAGTGGGCCATTTAAATTTATTAAATAGTATGGATTTGAAAAGATATACCACAATAAAGTTTATTGATTCATACATTAATAAATGACTGCAATAACTGTTAAGCTGCATTTTGAGTAGATTTTATCTATGTGACTTTATCTCCTCACTACTGAGATGGATAGAGTGACAGCTGTATTGCCAAGAATTATTTATAGGGTTAGAAATTATAGGTGGTAATGACTTGAAGAAACATGCATAATTTTAAAAAGCTGTTATCAATCACCTTGGTGGTTTTTGAACTTTTAAAAAGTCAACTTTGCGAAATCAAGGCTTTGAGTCTGGGGTGTGTTGGGAAGGCTACTACACTCCTGGGAGGTGGTGGCAATGGTTTCAGATGTCGCTTCTTTTTTTATGGAATGTTCCATGTCTTAGGGTTTTATTGCTGTGATGAAATACCATGACCACAGCAACTCTTATAAAGGAAAATATTTACTCGGGGCTGGCTTTCAGTTCAGAGGTTTAGTTCAGTATTCTCACGGCGGGAAGCGAGGTAGCATGCAGGCAGACATAGAGCTAGAGGAAGGAGCTCAGAGTTCTACATCTTTGATTGGCAGGTAGCAGGAGAAGAACTAACTTGAGCTTCTGAGACCACAAAGCCTGCCCCCACAGTGACACACTTCCTCCAACAAGACCACACCTCCTAATAGTGCCCCTCCCTATGGGCCAAGCATTCAAACACATGAGTCTATGGGAATCATTCCTATTCAAAACATGACACCCTGTCACTCTTTGGTTGAAAACAGCATGTGGAACTCATTATGGAGAGATGAAATCATTCCACATGGTTAGGAACCCTAAAAGGAAATGAATGGATTGTTGAATCATCTCTGATAACTGTAGGACAGAGTTCTCTGAAGTCAAAAGAAGGCTGTGCCCTGCCCTTGGCAGAGGCTGCTAAACGCCCTTCTTTCTCCCCCCTTTCCTATCTCTTTGTCTCTGACATTAGAAGCTATTACTATATAAGGTTGCTTTTCCTAAGTGATGATAATATATTACACTCTTTGGTGCTTTTGGCTTTTCAAAGAATGGTCATTTATTTTCACCAGTCAAGTTCAAACTAGGGTAAACCCCAAACCTGGGAGAGATGAACACCATAGAGGTCAGCATTTTTATTTTTCACTTCCTGAAAAGGTAACCTTTCTCTCCTGGATGGTGCTCAGTGTGACTTCTGCAGATTATAAACATAATGGGGGCACTTTTGGTGATACAGGAAATAGAATCACAGAGGTGGGTTTTCAGGTTCAATCTGTAGGCTGCCTGTCTGCCTGATGAAGAATTGCAAATCTGAGTAGTTTTGCCCCAGGGCAGAATGGAACAGTGCTTGGCAGACTCATCCTCCAGCCAGCTTGTTGCTCTGGCTCCCCTCCCTTTGACAAAATGACCCCATAGCTTCATGTTGACCAGGTTGCCATGGTCCTGTGCATGAGGCTGAGAGCAGATGCACAGATTCATTTAGGCATCCGGTTATGACAGTGGTTCCGGAAAGTATCCTCATTATTCCTCATTACTCTGCTCCTCTGTGTCTCTTTAACAATGTGAAGGGAAAATTGTTTCATTGTCTCCGCTGCCCTTGGTCTCTTCTTACTCTGGACTGAGCTTTCTGTGTGCTTCTTTTCTGTGACAAAAAATAAAATCACATTTATGTTGCCAAAACTTAAAGGAAATAGATAGCATCTGTCTGTCTCTCTTCCTTCTCCCCACTTCTCTTTCTCTCTCTTTGTATGTGTGTGTGTGAAGAGAGAGAAAGAGAGAAAGAGAGTGGGTGAGAGACAGAGACAGAGAATCTAACCTGTTCTACAGAAGTTTCAGGGAAAACCTTGACCTTTCAGCTGAAGTACGGGATGAGTTATTCTGGGACAATGTAGGCAAGTCACTCTGTAACTTTGCAGAAGTGTAGAGACTCTTTTTAAGGTTCCTGAGGCCCCTCCCTTGGGTCTCCTGGCCTCTCTCCTGTTTATCCGCACAGCCTTCTTCTGTCTCAGCTGACACCTTCTTTCAGGGTGAGCTTTCTTATTTTCTCCTGAAGACATTCTTTTGTTGGTATTCCTTTCCAGAATGATATTTATCTGTGCACACATTTTGGTATATAATCAGACCCTTATTATTCTGATTACCAAAGATCCTCACACTTAATTTGGTGAGATATTGTATCTAATTTTAAAATGAGGACACCCCTGGAGGGTGCTGGGAGACTTACAAACATCACCTGAGCTTTGTGGATGAGAATATGAGTTGACGTTCATGTTCTCCTCTGAGACAATGCTGCAGGACTGAGCCGATGGTAGAGGACAGAGAGAGGAGGGCACAGGAACAGGAGGGACACCCTCACTGACAAGGTGGAACTTTCATTTGGGCTCCAAATATCATGGGTTTCAGGCCTTGGCACACTTCCCTGAAGGTCCTTGAAGAAATGTTGTTAGCAATTTTCACTAGTGATTCTTGTTAAAAAAAGATGTGCATTTCCATATGTCTGATGTCAACCTTTTCTTTAAAAGTAGGAACCATGTCATTTCATAGTTCTTGGCATCAGGAATGACTAATACGAGCCACATATATGCACAACTAGGAACTTCCGGCAGACTACACACGTTACTGAAGTGTGGAGTAAATTAACAAAAAATAAATATATCTTTTACTCTTAGGATAAGTGTGGCAGCTATTCATGTGTGTGTGTGTGTGTGTGTGAAAAGATAACTTGTAGGCTCTCCTTCTACCAAGTAATCTCTGGGGCTTGAACTCAGATGTCCAGGCTTGAGGTTAAGTGTCTTTACCTACTGAGACATCATGCTGACCCAAGGTAGTGTTGCTGAGTTTAATTTTACAGTGTGTTATGAGAAAATGATTCAAAGGATAAGTAAAGGAGTGTCCCATGTGGTTTGTATGTATATGCTCATGTTTCTATTTGATTTTATATGGTACCATGATGTAAGTCCACAGGGTTTATCAAGATGCACACTGGTGTTGGCCTAACTGGTTCTGTTTTGTTCCTAACAACATCACAGAGATGAATGTGCTCTCAACGGCTCTATTTATAAAATGAAAAACTTTAGAATAGATGATTTTATTGTTCGTTAGGGTTATAGCCTATTTTTAAATCAAGAAGATAATAGGTGAAAGCAATGACCATGTATGGCAATGTTTTCCCTAATTTAACAAAGACATTGTTTAGAACGAGTAATTCTTTACATAACATTATATGGAAATCCTATGTGCATTTCTTCAAGTCCGATCACTCACGTCATGTCACATTTATTTCCTTAATTACAACTATGAAGCAGGTAAAAGAGCTTATGGTTAAGCCCGAGGGACCTGAATTTGATCCCTGGGAACCTACAAGGTACAGGGAGAGAACTGGCTTCCACAGGTCACTCTCTGACCTCCACGTATGCCCCATGGAGTCCACACAGTCACACGTATAAAAATAAACAAATAGATGTAGTTAAACAGTTTAATTTTAAAAACTTGCTGCAGTATAAGTGGCCTGGTTGTTCGAGGCTGTGAAGCACTTTGATGTGCAGGAAAGAGAACATAGCTGACCCTGCTTGCTTACCTACATCTTAGTCCTTTAAACTGACTTGAAAGGAATTCAGATGAGTGACCTGTGTATTTGCTGTGCGTCAGGAGCAAAAGGAGAGCCACCGGGAGGCGTTGGCTTCTACCTTCCAGATGAGGTCCTTTAAATCAAACAGTGTCTCTTCCCAACAAAGGGATTTTTTTTTTTTTTTTTTAATGTTTAAAATAGCTTGACTTGAAAATAGTCTCACTCTTGGGTTGCCATAAAACAACACTGTCATTGTAAAAATAATTCAAACTGTACAGAAAAGGCCAAAGATGAAATGAAAATACCAGCCAGAGTCACCACAGTGGTAACCTGGCAACCTTTTAGGATAAATTTCATGTTGGCAGGATTGCACTTAAGGTCTTTTTGTTGGTTTGTTTTTGTTTTGAGATTCTGACTGTAGCCCAGCCCAGCTTTGAGCTTGTAATCTCTGACCTCAGCCTTCTAAGCTTGGGGGGGGGGGGGGTTATAGGTGCTCATCACCCCACCCTGGTAAAATGTCTTAACAGTTTCTTTCCAACCCCACTTTCAAACTGTAACGAGTGAACCCAGGGCCCCACATGCAAGGAAACAAGAGTTAGAAAGCACTGAGGGACAGATAACATTTAGGTGCACTGAGTGATTGGAAGACGGGGTCCTAGGCAGGCCTGGCAGCCTGGCCCAAAGGCCAAGTCCTTAGGACCATCTATGCTGGAGTATTGTGCAAGTCTCAGATGTAACATTCAGGAAGCAGAAAGAACAGCTGTGAGTATAAATTCAGACTGAAGGTACCTAACAGAGCAGAGACAGAGACAAGGAGGGGGCCATAAGGAGGAAAGGCGGAGGGGAGGGAAGGGGAGGGGAGGAGAGGGGGGAAGGGGAAGGGGAAGGGGAAGTGGAAGGGGTGAAGGGAAAGGAGAAAGTGAGGGGAAGGGGAGGGAAAGGGAGTGGGCATAAGCTCCTTTCAGGGTTGTAACTACTAGGGGATAGGTGCTGACACAGATGTGGACATTGGCCCTATTGCCATAGCCTTGGTTGAGTTGAGTGGTGGGGCCATCCATCCCTGAGGGAGCTGAGGTTTTCAAAGCATGTCTAAGATTTGAACCCATAGGAGTTGCTATGTTTGGGGATGTAGCGAAGTGGGGTGTCTGTGGGATGTGAATGCCAGTTCCCAGGTCTTGCTTAAGAACAGCTTGAGAGGTGTAGGGGACAAGGGCAATGGAAGTTGTTAAGAATTGTTTTTTGAGATGCTTAGATTGTCAGCATCACCAGAGTCAACACTGTGGAGACCAATTTTTCCAGATGTTTTTTCTCATACATAGATCCTATGTTTTATATATAGGTCATAGCAGATGCAGGGTGGATTTGGGGTCATGCTCATTGTTAGCCATCCTAGGAAGGTACTAGACATGTGTGTGAGTCTGATGCTGAGCATGGCAGAGGCATGCTGCATCTTAGGACACTCTGATCCTGCTCTGTCATCTGTGTGATTCTCAGAACGCAGGCTGGATCTTTATCTCTGACTCAAAGCAGAAGCTGGAGTCCATATGACAGAAGGCTATCTGAAACCGTTCTCGTTGCCATGAATGACGTTAGGAGACAGAGTCTTACTCTCTAACCTAGTGTGCCCACACACTTGTGACCCTGCTGCCACCCACATGCTAGGACTACAGACCATCATGCCCTGCTCTAAAGTAAACTAATGACAAATGGGACAACATGGCAATGACACAGTGGCAAGGACTGATAACTCACAGTGTGTTCTTGAGCAAGATCTGGCACCAAGCAGGAAAGATCTAAAGGAGAAAAATAAACAAGGGAAGCCCAGGCTAGACCTCTAGCTAGCACTGATGGTCTTTTATTTGCAAGCAGTCATCACATACAACAGAGGTAAAGCATACTTCCTAATATTAGGGATCTTACCATTTTCTTTGAGAGAAAACTTATTTTTAAAGAAATCAAGTAAATTAACACTATATGATCTAGCATTGGATGCATGAACCTTGACACGTAGGGCATGAACAACCTTACGAATAATGTACTTACTTTTTATATTTAAATCTTTTTCTCATGGGTACGTGGTGTATGTTAAGCATAGCCCCCCACCTTCACTTTGTTCCCCCAACATACATTTTATCACCTCTCCTACCATTAGTCCCCTAGACAATTTTACTTCTACTCTCATCCAATATATACATACATGATTTTACAATATAAAGTCTAGGAACCATATATGGGAAAAAACATTTGTCTTCCCGAGAAAGCCTTATTTCATTAATGTGATTGTCTCAGCTGTACCCATTTCTTGTAAACAACATGACCTCATTCTAATTTATGTCTGAAAATGTTTCCATTGTGTATGTGCACATTTTCCTTATCCATTCCTATCCTAGTTGTGGTTTTATTGCTGTGAACAGTTTGTAGGTTTAGCCCATTGTCATCATGGTGGAAAACATGGCAGCATGTAGGCAGACATGGTGTTGAAGAAGGAGCTAAGGGTTCTACACCCAGACCCAAAGGCGGCGGGAAGAGAGAGTGAGCCATTAGCCCTGGCTTGAGCATCTGAAACCTCATAGCCCACCTCCCAGTGACACACTTCCTCCTACAAAGCCACACCTCCAATAATGCCACTCCTTATGAGTCTACGGGGCCATTTTCTTTCAGCTCACCACAGTTTCTCTGTTGATGGACACCTAGGCTGGATCCTTATACGGCACCTATGTTTACTGAGAGAAGGATTCATGAAAACAAATAGGTTTCAACCAAACTTTAAAGGATAACAGAAAAGAAAAGGATTATTACAAAAGACAAAAGGTGCTTATTCAGGTGCTATACCTGTTCCTTTAACCTAGCTAAAGATGAACTATATATACGTTTATGTGTGTGTGTGTGTGTGTGTGTGTGTGTGTGTGTGTGTGTGTGTGTGCCACTAGTCCAGAAGTTACCTCTGCTGATTCTGAGCACAGTGTTCCAGCTTTCTTAACTCTTTCCACCAACTGACAGAAAATATCAACTGTGTATATCCAAATTATACTTCCCATAAATGCATACACCCAGCGAAAGAAGGAATTTCTGGGCACTGTCATCATGAAGAGTAGAATTTGGTGAAGCAGAACTAATGGAACTGTCCAGTGCAACATTCCTCCTTTGGAGATGTGCACAGGCCTGTTACCAGAGGTAAAAAAACAAATTCAGGATGAGGTGGAAAAGCAAAGTTGAGGGAGCTGACCTGTGTACTCCACAGTTCCTCCTGATGCCATCTTCTCAAGAGGACTTGATTCTAAAGAGATAACCAAGATTGTAGTCTCAAGTGTGGCAGATGGAAGGCAGCAAACCACACTTGGCCAATGTCCAGGATGCAGTGAGACAGGAAAATAGCAACCTGTGCCTCCCATAGTGTCTGGGTGAGTTACAGCATCTCAAAATGGACAGGAGCACTTTTTTTTTTTTTTTTTTTTTTTTTTTTTGTTTTTCGAGACAGGGTTTCTCTGTGTAGCCCTGGCTGTCCTGGAACTCACTCTGTAGACCAGGCTGGCCTCGAACTCAGAAATCCGCCTGCCTCTGCCTCCCAAGTGCTGGGATTAAAGGCGTGCCCCACCACCGCCCAGCGACAGGAGCACTTCTAACACTGGGGGAGAATTAATGATTTGTGGGTCACGGTAAAACAAATTCTGTAGATGAAAAACTGAAGATGGGGTCAAAAAAGAAATTATGTTCATACCCCATCTGTCTTTAAAAAAAAAAAAAAAAAAACAGAACACCTTGTCTCAAAAAACAAACAAAAAAACCCAACCAACCAACCAACCAACCAACAAACAAAAAAGCCAACCCAATGAGATCAATAAAGAAAACAATTTAGAGATTTAAAGAGATAACTTCTTTGATGTAATCTGCCCATACGTGGAAGCATCTTCTTTTTACTATATCACTGACAGCTAATCACCGAGCACTAAGTAGTCACCTTTTCAAAACATCATAAAACCAGTGTTGGACACCAGGACACAAAGAAATAAAAGTCTTTTCAATATCAGGTATAATCTTTATTATTCTAACCTCTGTTCAATGATTTAAGGTCTGCTTTTGGTCAAACGTGGAGCAAGCCAGTCCTCCCTGGCACAGCTGTTCAAGTCCTCGCTAGAATCCCAACCACTGTCTTCTCATTTGTCTGTCAAATGGAACACATCTACCACAAAAGCTTATTAGCCTAGACAATACATGCAAACTACTGCATTTAATAAGGTAATCCATTGTGTAAAGTGATAGCAGCCAGCAGGTAGCTCTGGAGTGTTAGGTAGAGATTTAGTTCACTATTAATTTATAGAGTAAAACCTGGTGGTTATAAAAAAAATTCTCTGGGATCATTAGTAGGAAAAACATTTCATAAAACACATGATTATGACTTTTGTTCCTAGCTTTGGCTTTCATGTAACTTTCCGGGTTGAAGCCATAACCACTGAAACAGCTTCAGGGTAAAATCAGCCACAGTTCACAGATTCCTGGTCTCTGGCTTTCGGCATTGGCTTCTGATGTTTGTCTCCATTCTACAAGCATGTATCGACTTGTTCTGTCATGGGCCGGAATCTGTGGAATGAATAACATAGGGGTCTTGCTCTTTAAACATCTACACAAGAGGTGGATTTATAACCATTATACAAGAGGGCAAATTTATTAAAGAAAACAATTTATAATCTAAAACACAAATCAAGAAGATTAATTAATTCTGCTTGATAGCATTGTGGATCAGTGAAGAGTTATTGTTCAAACAAGACCCTGATGGCTAACTTGGACAGAGATATTCCAAAGCTAGGAAACAGTACCAGTCAAGACACAGAACTGGCAGGAGACTGGCTCAGTCAGTGGGTGTCAAGGGCTCTGAAAAGGCCTCCCTTTCCAGGGAATTTTTTGTTCTGGGGCTAAAGTAACCTCTTTATAAAAACTGGGATTGGGAATGTGGAGATGGCTCAGTGGCTAAGAGCACTTGTTGCTCTTGCAGATGACCTGGGTTCTATTCCCAGCATCCATATGATTTAACTGCCTGGGACTTCAGTTCCAAAGGATCTGACACCTTCTTCTGGCCTCTTAGGCACCAAGCATGCATGTGATACTCATACATGTATGCAGACACTTGCACATGCTGATAAAATAAAAATAAACAAGTGAGTTTTTTATTAAAAAAAAAAAAAGCTTGAATTTATCCAAGCAGCATAGGAATAAGCCAGTCTAGTTATTCTGTATACATGTGTAACTAATTAGGGGCGTGTCCCTTGGGCAGCATCCAAGGCTCTGCTCACTTCCCATCATTTATATGAGGAAATGATGGCAGAATATAAGGAAAGCTCCATGTGAAGAGGACCATGACAGAAGTCTTGCTACTATCCCATTGTCATGGTTAATTCAGAGTACTGGCTTTTATGTCTTAGCTCAGAAGTCCTGAAGAACCAACGTTTAAACATCACTGCCTCTTCCTCTCAAGAGCACTGTCTTATGCATTAAAAACTCTTTCCTCAAAGTTATTAAAAGATTTAAAGCAGGGATATGACATTGTCTGATGCCTGCTGAAGACAGCTGATGAGGATGTGGGGGTGGACTGGGAATCAGAATTGGGAGAACGGCATTTAAGCATTCTATGTGGCAAATCTAAAGACTCTAGGTTAGTCCAACAGGGATGAGGGTGTTCTCTGTCCTTTCACTAATAGGAAGAGGCACAGAAGAGCCAGAAGGACATCAAAGGTGGACAGCAGGGTGAGGAGCAGAGAGGACAGTAGTTTGAGGACATTTTCCTGTGTGACAAAGGGGTGGATGCAGCACTTACTGAACCATTATGTAAGAGGAACAGTTCCAGGAAAAGGAGAAAGAATGTAACTTCTCATAAAGTCAAATTTGAGTCATCTATGGGAACTGGGAGAGGAGCTGTTTAATAGCCGTTATGATCATCTGCGCATGGTCAATAGAATGCCTACTGTTACAGACAATAGCCAAAGAACATAAAGGTGAAGCATAGACAGACTGTGAGAGCTTGGTATTGGGAAATAGTCTTTACATGATAAACGTATTGTATTAATTTCTATAAAGAAACAAAAAAATGAAGAATAGCTTGAACATCTGAAAGTTTTCTTATAAGGCGTTTGAGTGACAGATCTTGAATTTCAACTTATCTAAATTATTATTATTATTAGTAGTAGTATCATTATTATTCTTTTACTTTAGACCACAGAGGACAAAATTAAAAAGTTATGATCCCTGGTTCATTGCATATTTCTTTTTGTTTTAATACTATCCAAACACATGCAGACTCAGTCCCCTATCCAGGACTCAGACAGCACCCTGTGTCTATCATTATGACAGCCATACCCACTTACATCACTCTGTCTTCCTCACTTGATGCAATGTGACCTTGGACTTTGCTCACCTTTGCTTATTAGATAGTTTTGCTGAAGATTCATGCAGTACAGAGAATAAGTACTGACTTAGTTGTTTTAGTTTTATTCAAAGAATTTCATGTTGTCTGTAGTCTCTGGAGACCTTGTCTTTTTTTTTTTTTCCTTAAGACAGTACTGGGGTTTGTCCAAAAGCTCCCCACTTGCATCACCTGTATACAGCTAATATTGATGTCTGACGTTCCACTTAGGGTCTGTAGTTAACTCACCCTCCTGATAAGCGTTTGGTTTGTTCTTGTTGACAATGTTAGACCACATTTGCAATTGTGAATGGGCAAGGACTTAATTTAGTTGTATGCCTAGAAAAGGAATGACTGGGGCATGTGTTTAATGTCTAGGTCTAGGGAAAAATGATGTATGATTTTCGTATTTCTGTCAGTAATGTAGAAGGGACTCAGATCTCCTGATACTGAATATGATCATGCATTTATTTATATCATTCTCCTGAATGCCCAGCTGTCCTCACTGTGGACTTGATTTGTATTTCTATGACCATTGGGTAAGTGGAATGGTCTTGCATATTTTTATTGGCTGTCTGTGATTTCTGTGGGGATTGGTTCTTCCCCCTCTCCAAGGTTCCTATTTGTGTTCTTATTGGTTAATACAAATGCTTTATGAAGTCATCATACGGAGCTTTGTCAGTTCTTGTTTGACTATTCATTTTGTCATTCTTCATATTAATCTATGTGTCAAATGACTTCTTAGCTTTACACTCTATATTTTATGCTGTTTAAAGCTTCTTTGGGTGAAAAATAATTTTAGTGTAGTCAAACTTACCACATTTGGGGCTTTTAAGTTTGTATTTGGGAACCCTGTCAGAGAAAGATTTTACCTACATGAATACCAAGAAACATTTACTATAACATCTTTGTGTTTTGATGCTATTAACTGAAATTTTTTTTCACATACTTCTTTTTATAATAAATGTTTGGCTCTCTTATATAGCCCTGTTTTCAGTCCTACAGTATTTGATTTAAAACAAAACTATAATAACAAAAAGCTCTTTCGAGACTTTTAAGAAATACTGTGCTTTCCTGACGAAGTCATGATATCAGAGTTCTTCACCTTAATAAAGCAAAATTCATTGTTGGAATTTATGAATTTTTCAGGGGTTGCTTGGCTTCTTGGATAAGGGAGAGAAACTATTTAGTCAAAGCAGAACCAAGTTTTCCTCTAAGTGGATGTGCATGTGTGATCTCTCTGCTTCTATGTACAGTGTCCACACAGCAGTATGTCACTTAGACTGCCCAGATGATTTTGCGGTGCTGGGGACATGCCATTGATATCATCCCATGCTTCGTCAAGGTGTATCTCACTGGGTCAGGGGTCACTTCCATAATACATTCTTACAGACAGTTTACCTGTACAAACTTTTTTTCTGCTATAATGTAGGAAGAATAAAATGGTTACAAAATATGTGAAGAATGGCATGTGAGAATGAAAAATGTTCGTTTTCCACATTTAAGTAGGTGTTCAGCGGGTTTTTTGCATGCATGGTAGGAGAGCCTCACACAAGCAGGCAAGGTGCTGTTGAGCTGTATCCTCTACTCACGTTTTGCTTTGTGTTTTGAGACAAGTTTTCAGTATGTTGTTTAAATGGACCTGAGCCCACTGCGTAGGTCAGGCAGACTTTGAGTTTACTGCACTCATACCTTAATCTCCAGAGTGCTTGCGATTACAGGTCCACAGACAGGCTTGGCTCATTCAATTGCTTATATAAATCCTTTGCAATATAAATCCCAGGCAAAATAGCCAACCTATAATTCCAAACTGCACTTCACTGACTTTCTGTTTGCAAAACCTCTGTGCTTTAACCTAACATTTCACATGAGCCTGGGTGTGTGTATTTATACAGTCTGTTTACATATAATAGTTTATGGTATAGAGAAACTTTAAACAGACCTGCAGATGTGTTTCAAAGAGTGGCTCATTTAGCAGGTAATGTATTGTCCAGCCTTCTCCTCTCTTTGGTTGTTGGGACTCAGCTGAACTAGAAAGAAAAATAGGCTTATCACTCAGAACAGGCTTGATTTCCTTAAAAGGCAATTGTTGCTTTTTTCCTTTGCTTCTCTGGAGAATTGGCTACAAACTGGGAATAGCTTTCCTGTGACTCATGTGCAGAGCGGTGCTGCATCTATAGAATTTCAGATAAAATGATAAAGAAATGGACCTCAATTAGACACATGTGAAACAAGAGCAATCTTGGAAAGAAAACATCACAGATGGCAGTTTCTCGACTCTATTTTGTAGATAAAATAAATTGCCCCTTTTAAGGAAATAGTTAATGCAGACACTGGAATAAAGTTTTATTTACTCAGTGTATCTAATTTTTATACTTAACACAAGTTTTGACAAGCTGAATATGTTACAGAGTCCTGGCTTAATTTTTATCCAAGTATTTTAAAGATAAGCAACTGCAAGACCATCTTATTGACATATAAAACACTGAGGGAGGGAGACTCATTTGGTAACACGCTTGCCATGCAAGCATGAAGACTTGTTTTTGGATCCCCAGCACCCATGTAAAATGCCCGGTGTGACAGTATGCACATGTGATCCTAGTGTTGTGTATGCAGAGACAAGAGAACCATTGCAAGTCTCTGGCCAGACCCATCTGGTTTAGTGAAAGTGTCTGTTTCAAGGAATCAGGCAGACAGAGAGAGCAAGGAAGATACCTTGTGTGTTGACCTTTGGCATGTGTGTGTGTGCGCACATATATGTACACATGCACATACCCACATGTATCCATGCAGTGCTCCCACAATGCATACACCCTCATGAGCATGCACTTAGGTACCAATGAGATATACCAGGCTAAAATGTTCAGATTATCATAAAAGTAAATATAGGTTTAAAAATTCTACAGTAGTACAGTGGCAACTAACAGAAATTCCCTCTTCCAGGTTCAGCATGTTGCTCCCGGTAATGATAGTCTTTGAGTGTAGACATTGTGCACTCTTGGTGACACCTTCAAAACTATACATTGCATACTTAACCCGATAGGACTTGATTATTGGATATTCACTTTAAGTGCGAATAAATAGAAAGCACTGATATGACACAACATACTAGCATATTGCAGTCAGTCTGCCAAGCATGGTCAGAACGTCCCAGCACCCATTGTATTTGGATCCCCAGTTATTTGTGCCATTGCTGGCAATTTGAATTGATGAGAGCTAGAAGGTGAGACAAAAATCTCTTTGCAATCATTGTGTTTAGCTGTATTCGATCCCCATGTGTCCAATACCAAAGTGACTGGGAAAGTTTACTTATATGCATATTAATTTTGAAAACTTTTGATGTTAATAAACATTAGTTAAGGGTTATAAATTAAACTAGGCTCCAAGGGATATAAAAGTGAATGTTACAGTGTTCTTCAACTCCAGAAGTTCACAAGGGGCCAGAAAGAAAGCTCAGCAGATAAAGGGACTTGCCTAAAAGGCTGATTGATGATTTTAGCTCCCCTGACCCTGCACTGATTAAGGAATGGAACTGATTAAGTTGTCCTTTAACCTCTAGATTAACACTGTGACATGCACTTGGTCAAACACATGCACACATATGCACACACACACACACACACACACACACACACACAAAGTGAAATATGATTTTTTTTAAAGTGCTCACATTATTGTAGAGGCAGGCAGGCAAACCCAAAGACAAAGGCTAGATTCTACCAAATTTCACTCTGGGGAACACATGAACACATGAGAGGGCTTCCTTACAGAGCCTAGTGGAAAGGTTACTTACAGGAGTGTGGGCATTTCTTCCCCAACTGGCTCTGTCTGGAAAGCCTCATCCAACACTGTGTGTGTGGGCGTGAGGGGGTGAGGCTTCCCCAGTAGACTCATAGATAGACTGCTGCTATAGTCTTTAATGGTCTCTATACAGGCTTTTTCCCCCCCTCCAAAGGCTGGGTGCAGTGATGCCAGATGGTAGGGAGGAGCTAGGTACTCAGAAAAGAGTCTTGTGCTTTACTCTGAATCCCTCCCTCTGTGTGTGTGGGGTGTCAGCTAGATGGATAATCTTTGCAAGAGGAACACAGATTTTTTTTTAATCAACAAGGTCCTGGCATTTCCTGCCTAATGATTTTTTTTATTACTTGAGCGTTATCAAGTTTCTCAGAGTTTCTATTGGTATGTGGGACAGATGGATGCATGGCTGGGTGCATGAGTGGAATGGATGGATGCATGGCTGGGTGCATGAGTGGGATGGATGGATGCATGGCTGGGTGCATGAGTGGGGCGGATGGATGCATGGCTGGGTGCATGAGTGGGACAGATGGATGCATGGCTGGGTGCATGAGTGGGGCGGATGGATGCATGGCTGGGTGCATGAGTGGGACGGATGGATGCATGGCTGGGTGCATGAGTGGGATGAATGGATGCATGGCTGGGTGCATGAGTAGAATAGATGGATGCATGGGTAGGTGGATGAGTGGGATGAATGGATGCATGGCTGGGTGCATGAGTAGAATGGATGGATGCATGGGTAGGTGGATGAGTCTTTGTCATCCTGTTTTTACCCTTGTTTCTCTCAATCTTCAACTCTTCTCTTTCACTTGGTGTAGAAGTTTGGGTCTGTTTTTTCTTCGCAGCCCCTGCTCCCAGAAATAGGACTCAGACTCAAAATACATTTAAAAATACCTTGACCATATAGTTAGGCTTTTCTCTTATTTCATCATAACTTAAATTATCCCATTTATTTTAACCTACATTCTGCCATGTAGCTGGTTACCTGTGCTCAGGTACCATGTGTCCATCTCCTCACATCTTCCATGTGAAGGAAGATTCCAGGTGAATCTCCTGCCTGGCTCTATCCCAGAATTCTTTCTGCCTCCTAGATATATCCTTTCCTATAGCCATAGGTTTGTTTTTTAGTTGACAGGTGATACATCCATACAAAACACAAGATATTCTGTGTACAACCTGGAAAATTTTCCATTCTCCCCATTAGATTGACTGGCTCTCAGTACTATCATAATGTTCATGGTGTTCTCTTAAGACGCAGTTCCACAATTATCTGTTTAGGTGTTTCCCCCACCTAAGGGTTGAGACTGTACTTACTCAACTTCATAACCTGGCACCTATCAGATGCTTATAAGTAAATGATGAAGGAGTGAAGGTCAAAGGGCAACTCACGTGGGAAGCACACTTTGTCCTTTGGCATGGCTTTTCATCCATTCAGTAATTTTAGCTACCTATAAGCAGCCTTTCTCAGACTTCTGTCATTCATCCTAACTGCCAAATCCTAGTCAGACACTGCTTAAAGGCTAGTGTGCAGACTTAACTTTGTATGATGAACAGAACATTTCCTTCACTAATGGAGAGAGAGAGAGAGAGAGAGAGAGAGAGAGAGAGAGAGAGAGAGAGAGAGAGAGAGAGCACACAAGGGTTGCTTTTGATCCAAGACTATATTGATGATCCATTCTGGGAGTAAAACATGCAGTATTTGTAGTTGTCCTTACTGAATCCAAGCAAGGATGTCCTTAAGCAAAAATCAGAGGCCACTTTAAGTTTGATGGAGTGGTCAAGATGTCTCTTCTCCTAACACTTTTCTTTAAACACACACACACACACACACACACACACACACACACACACACACACACACCTTCTTCCACTTTCATAGTGATGTGTTGGTTTGTACATATTGTTACAGAATCACATATGATTTTTTGTTATTAAGTCAGGAAGGGACTGGTAACATGGCTTATTGGGTAAAGACATATGCTGCCAAACATGACAACAGTGTTCAATTCCTGAGTTCAGTTCCTGGGAGCCATATGATCAAAGGAGAGAACCAATCCCTGGAAACTGTCCCCGATTTCTATAATAGATATAAATTATAAGTAAATAAATAACATTGAGTCCATGGCTTTTTCAGTGGGACTGATTTTCAGCATTTTTATAATTGTGGTTTTGAATATAAGGCTATGATAATAGGACAGAGAAAGTTAAAGTATCTTATATTTTAAATTCATAGGAAATGTGTTCTGTATTTTATATACAGGGAACTCAGATAGTTAATAGGCTCAGTCTGTCAAAAAGAAAGGGGCCCCCTTTTTTGGAATTATCATCTTCATGGTAGTTTAGTTAGATTTTGACTGGCTAGATTAATTATCATCTTCATGGTAGTTTAGTTAGATTTTGACTGGCTAGATTAATCCATGATTATACCTTTAATTATAGGTTTATACTAACAGAATGCCATGAATCTTCCAGGTGAAATAACAATGAATGCCTCGTATATGTGAGGAAGCAGCTGCAGGATCTTGGCCCTCTGCCAGTATTGGAGGGGCACCCTTCTCTGCCATGTGTACAGAATGGCTGTAGCTTCAGAAGTGGGTGTTTTAGAGCCTACCATAGAATAAACCCCAAATGCTCACCTTTGAGTTTGCTTCCTAGCTTTAAAGATAAAACAAGATGGCCAGCTGAGCCGGATCATCTCTACTGGGACGCGGCAAGGGTCGCAGACACAGACCCACTGGGCAGGGAGCCGATACTGAATAGCACGGTGACGTTTATGCTATGTCCAGAGAGCTCTTTTTCAGTGCCCTCCAGAACTCTTTTGTGGAGTAGCCCTTAGGGAAAGAAAGGACAGACATCTCAAAAGAAGCTGCATCCACCACAAAAGCCAAGTCATGTGGCAGCATGTGTTTTAAGAAAGTCTGGAGGGGACTGTTATCCTAAATTTCAACTAATGCTGATCTCAGCTTGAAGAATGCGCACTTCTGGGTAATTTGTGGACTGATGCATACACAGTTGACACGCCCTGTCTAGATGCTTCCCACTTTACACATTCGTCAGTGGATTGAAATTTAAATGAGAAAGGTGGGACTCAGGTGCCTCGTGTGGGTGTGAAACATTCCTGAGTGGATTCAGCCCAGATCAATGCAGAGCTATAGAGGTATCAGAAGGCAACTCCTCTGTGACAGACAGACCTCACTCTAGGACTGCACATGTCTGTAGGAAACGTTTGCCCATCTCCTAAGCAGAGACATCTGCACTTGGCAGGAGAGGGTCACGTAGTAAACCTCTAATGAGAAACATAGAAGCTCATTTTTCATCACCTGTAGATGCTGTCCTCTGAGATAAAATAAATCCATGAGCAGCGTAGGCTGATTTTTTCCATAGCATGGCTCTTAGCAGGGAGGAATTATCCTCCCAAATATATTCCCTGTGCCTTGGAAACATAAAAAGCAGTAGGGATTCGGAGCTAAGAAAACCAGGGCCCTGGCCAATTTGGTTGGATGAATCACACACGGGAGCATTTTCCACTGCGTTCATGTTTACCCTCCAGGTTAGGCACGGGCAGCCCATCAGACCTGGGACGACGATGTATACTATAAGGGGACGAGCCGAAGAATTCTCAACAGATGTGGGCTCATGACCTCTGTGGCCATGTAGAACTCAATAATTGCCAAAGAAGTGATCTTTCTTGCTGGCATGTCTTTGGCTTATTTGTTAATTTGTTTGATGTCTGGCATCAAACCCAGGCCTTTCACATGCTAAGCAGATGGTATATTAGGTTTTATGTTCTTAGGATTATAATTTAAAAAATATTTATCAAAATCTAGTAACAGAAAATCAGTTCAGATGCATAGTATTTGGCATATCAAAGAGACTGACGAAAAGAGGGGATTGGAGACATGTTTTATGACCTCTACAGTGTACAGGCTTCCAAATATCCCATTGAAACACCAGGAAGGGCGGGACTGTAGCTAAGGATTAAAGTTATGTGCTTAGCATGTGAAAGATGTTTCTGACATAGCAAAACAACAACGACAAAATGATCATTGAATGATCTGGACTTACTTGCATAATTTTTCAGAACTGATGCACCACCAAGACTCAGTAGCTAGTTGGATATCAACTTCAAACAGCTGGGCTATTGACCTTAAAAGCTCAGCTTACTTGGAAATAATACATTGGTATTTTTCCATTCCCCAAATTCAGCTGTTGTATGATTTTGCTAGTTATGGTGTATCATAATCATTTATCATATTAGGCTTTCTGCTGTAAAATAGGTTCTGGGTATTGGGTCTGTGGTCTTTGTCTTTTTTTTTTTTTTTTTCATGTTCTTTAAAGCAGTTCTTTGAGCAAAAAAGGTCTAAATACCTCAAACACTACATTTTTCTCACATCACTATTCATTACGTTCAATGTCATAAAAGCCTATCATTAATATAGTTTCTGAAGGCGACTATTCAGTTGTTCAGTTATTGAAATCAAGGTTTTAGTTCAGTTCTTCCTTAAGTGTATTCAGAAGAAAAGTAAATGTGAATTATATTAAAGATGTGTTATTGATACATGCTTTTCTAAATAAATGTGTGGGTAGGGTGTGTGGTTATAAATCTGCTCAGCTGGGTTTGAGAAAACCGTAATTCTCCTGATATTATGGGCCTGTCTATAACAGTTCCCTGACATTACAGATTTTCTACTTAAAAAAAAAAAAAGTTTAATCTGGGTATAATAGAGCATGCCTCTAATTCCAGCACTCAGGAGGCAGAGGCAGGTGGATCTCTTGAGTTCAAGGCCAGCCTGGTCTACAGAGAGTTCCAGGATAGCCAGGGTTACGTAGTAAGGCCCTGTCTCAAACAAACAAAAACAAACAAACAAACAAAAATAAACAAATCAAAATAAAAATATTTAAGAAGAATGAGTTTTGCTATATTCTGGGGAAACAAAGATAAGCCAGACATAGATTCTGGTTCCATGATTATAGTCTCATAGAGGAGAAGGCTGTTGAACAGGAGAGATGCAGTCTTAGCAGAGGGAACAGAAAGATTTTCTCTGTAGTGTCACTTGTTTGTAGAAATGTGGATGTAAAATGAAGCTGGGACTTGAGGATGCAGTGGTTTGGGTACCAAATGTCCTCTAAAGGCTTGAGTGTTAACAGCTGGCTCCCAGCATGGCGCTGTTGGGAGGTGATGGGACTTTGAAGAGGTGACACATAGTGGGAGTTTTTAGGTGAATGCAAAGAGGTTGTACAGCGGCAGAAAGTTGTAGTTAACTGTAGATGTGACCTTGAAGGAGACATTGGGATCCTGGACCCTTCCTTTCTGTCCTTCTTGCTTTCTGGTGGATAATTTTGCTGGGTCACAAAATTCAATGTGATCTGCTTACCTTCACTGGATCCTTTAAAACTATGGATCAAAATAAACATTTTTCTTTAAAAGTTGCTATTTCAGTCACAGTCATGGAAAGCTGACTAACAGAGGAGGTGATCTGGAGAGGGTGTGAGACTTCAGATACAACCCCTGATTTCTCCCCAGGAGAATGTGCTGGGGAGGGAGAAATGGCAACTATTCACATGATTCTTAAATGCCTGTGGATGGAGGGGTATCTTACTTAGGTTTTAAAGTTTTTTTTTTTTTTTTTTTTTTTTTTTTTTTACTTGTACCTCAGCTGTGTTAGAATATTCAGGGTTTCCTGGAGTAGGCTAGCTGGGCTCTGGTGGTGATATATTTCCTTAGCTGTTGTTGATTGTGTTCTTACAGGGTGTCTGAGCATCGGGGTTTGGGACTGGATGCTGATTTCTGGCTTTGTCTTTGTTGGACTGGTGTTTTGTTCCTTATTTTCTGTTTCCTCTCTGGTCTTCTGGCTGAATAGCTTGTGGTTAAGCAGATGGTTGAGTTTGGAGCTGGGCCTATGGTTGAGCAGGGGTTTTCTGCCTGAGTTGGGGGTTGGGACACAGCAATGAGCATTGGTGGGAGAATTGAGAATAGGTGAGGGAGGGTCCTGAGAGGGTGAGGGGAGTTCTCTGGCCAGCAGCCTACCTAGAGTTCTTGTGGTCTCTTGTTGAACAGGAGATGTCCACCTGAGTTGAAAGGCTGGAACATAGCTACAAGGAGGGGAGGGGGAGATTGAGGATAGGGTGAGTGGATATCCAAAGATTGGGGGATGTCTACTGATAAGAGGCCTGCCTGGCCTTCTGGAGGCCACTATGGCTTGTGGTCTGGCAGGGGATCTCTGCCAGAGTTGGGATCTGGAATATGGTTATAAAAAGGGGAGGGACAGTTGGAGGTAAGGTGGGTGACTTGAGCATTGTGAGTGGATGACATACTTCCTCCAACAAAGCCATATCTACCTCAACAAGGACATACCTCCTAATTGGACCACTCCCTAATGACCAAGCATTCAAATCTATGCACCTATGAGGGCCATTCCCATGCAAACCACAACAGGAAGAAATGATCTTTCATGGTTGGCCAGTGTCTGGATTTACTGAAAAACCTACTGCAGTCATAGAACACAGAGCTTGTGGTGGGCAGTGGAGGAAGGCACATGGGAGTAGTTTGCCCTTCAGATTTTTCTAGCAGCTAAAGCAAAGTTTAGAAGAGGTGCATCATTAAATGATACTCTAAGAGGCTGTCATAAAACATAAAAGCTATAAACTAGGATTTACATAGTCCAGGAGTCTTTGCCTTAGCAGAAGCAGGAGACCACCAATACCTCATGGACAAAGTTGATGGACAGTGCCACTTGTTCAGAGCTGTCCACAGGCAGCAAACATGCCTCTGCCCGCATCGGAGCCTACTTTACTATCTCAACACTGAAACATCATCAGGTTACCCCTTTAGCTCCTGATTTGTCTTAGTTAGATTTCTGAGGGGCACTAGGGGGAGCCAAGACTGTCTCCCCCCACCCCCAAGTCTCCTTCTGAAACTTTTCTCTTCTCAGGAAATTAATTCTCTCAGTCTGTTTTACTAGTTGGTACAGCATGCACAGCCTTCTCTGGATGTCAGGAAGTGTTGGGCAGAGAAGCAAGATGAAGTTCCTGCTACCCTCGTTTGTTCATTAACAGAACTTGCTCGACAACCATGCTCTGTCGAGTGATGGACATGATGTACCAGGTCTAATCACTACTACTTTCAGTGATGTTCTAGAGCTTGTGTTTTATAAAGATATGGATAGAGATATATTGAAAGGTTTCAGCCATGTATATATTTGGGAAAGAAAGGTGTTTATGTCCTATAGATGAGCATGGTGGCTCACTACATAGATCGAATTCTTTTTAAGTTTAGTTTTGCTACTGACTTAGGATGGGAGCTTTTATGTGTTCTTCCAAATGTACTGACCAAGAAATAAGAAAGCCCCCTATCTCCGCCCTTCTAATGTGCTGTGGTAACTTTCAGCTTATCCTGGGAGGAGGAGGTTTGTCTTGCAAAGCATCCAGGATTTATAGAGGCTGGTGTGCTCCCATGACAGCAGGTTGGCTAGGCAACCTGGAGGGTGCTTGCAAACAAGCCTGGATGTTCTTGCCTGGCTGGCTGTCATTCCCTAAGAAGGCAAGTAGGTACAATAAATTGGACAGTAATGGCTGACGTGTTAACCTTTAAGAAGTGTTTATATTTTATGGCCAGAAGTTTGTTTGGACAGGACTACTTATCTCCTGAAGGGATTTGTGCACTAATTAGTCGTAGGAAAACTTAAAAAAAAAAAAAAAAGTTAGGAACCGTTATCTATGATCACACTTAGAGAAGCAAAGACCTTCCAACTAAGTCAAAAGCGTTGATCTTTGAGAAAGCTGGCCAGCATGCATTTAATTCGGTGTGGGAAGAAGCACATTTTAAATAGGCCTCACTAAACTGAACAAAATCAAAACAAAACAAAAGCCCACTAAGCAAGGAGAAAACAGATGGCCAAGACCTTATTGGGTTTCCCGTCACTATTTGAAACCCCACACCAGTTCCAGTGGCAGTTGCTACTTACACTGATGCTTCTTGAGAAAAAAAAAAAAAAAATGAGACATTTCATAGCAAGCCAGACTCACACAGACGTAAAACAGACATTTTCTTTAACCCTCTTTTATTTGTTCCTTTAAAATCAAATGTCTGCTGATAAAGATTAAACTATTTATTAGACTATGCTTACACATTAGGGTCTTACACCTAACTATCTCAAGATACGGTGAGGTGATGTCTGTGTTATATATTTACACTCATATATAACTACTATGGTAAACCGTAAACAAATACAGACAGATATAAAGAAGATTCAGAAACCCTGGCTTGTAACTGATCTCCTTACCTTATGTATCCATCAGATTATAGCCTTACAATGTTACAGTAAATACATATTTTTCTGATGAAAAATCGTTTATTTTCCTGTGTTTTTAAAGTTACTATTGGACTGTGTGTGTGTGTGTCTGTCTGTCTGTCTGTTTGTCTGTCTGTGTTTGTGGTATGTGTGTCTGTGTGTGTTTGTGGTTTGTGGTGTGTTTGTGGTGTGTGTGTGGTGTGTATGGGTGTGTGTGTGTGCACACGTGTGTACATATAAGTACAACCTTCTGAGTCCATTCATTGTTGCTCATATATGTGTATATTTTAGGGCAGACCACCTTGTATTGAATAATTAATTAGGGGTCTAATCCCTATGGAAGACTAATTCTCCCTCTTATGGCAGCTCCTAATTCTCTGTAGCTCTCCAACTAAGGGTGGAATCTTGTAAGATTTATTCATTCGTGTTGCCATGTCAACCGTTGTCATTGTCCAATCTTGTAAGGGGTCTTTTTTTTTTTTTTTTTTGTATCAGTGATGTGTGCATGTCTGGGCTTTTTTTTTTTTTTTTTTCTGTTCATTTTCTTAGTTCCCTTGCTTGTAACACCAATCTAAGCATCCTTTCTTCTTATGTCCTGAGATAAATATCAGTCCTTGTAGAAATTATGTGTCTCCCTCTCTTTAGCTGGTGAGAAGAGAGTATATTTGTCTCAAGTTCTTTAGAAATCAGAAATGAGCTAAGTCACTTTCTCGCCCCTGACCCAATTACTGCTGTAGAGAAATGGAATGTGCTAAATATGGTCACATGTTGCAAAATGATGGAAAATATTCCAGGAAGTGTGTGGGTAATTTTGTTGTTTGAACACCATAGTGATGCTTCGTCAGCGTACCCAAACCAAGACAACTGTAAGCCCACTATGGCTGGATCCTCTGGGACCACGGCTGTATATAGAGTCTCCTCTTGACTTGAATGTCACCCTGTGGCAAATACTTAGCCTAGCTTTACATCTGCCAATCCCAACCCAAGGTCAGTGAACTTCACAAACCATCACATGGAAATTGCTGCTGTTCAAGCACGCTAACACCACAAACCTAAGGATGAGACTTTTGAATCCTCGACTAAATGCCCCCGTGACTGATATCACTTCCAAAATGTTAATGTAAAGCATTCACTGATTCTCTACAGGTAAAACATGGAACAACAAGCCAGCCACTTCCTGAGACTAGCCTCGGCTTCCGACTGTATATTGCCGACCTTCAGCATCCCTGTATATTTAACCACACTAAGGAAATTCGATCCTTCCGCATTTTCTAGTAGGTAGTAAAAACCACTCTCTTTCTAGGCTCAACATCTGCCATCTTTCATCTGTCCTTAATATTAAGAGAGAAGATGCCTTCCACTTTGGGGGCCACTGTGTGAATTCTGGCTACCCTCAGGATTAAGGATGCTAACACAGAGCCTGGTGGTGCTGCCCTTGGTTGGTAGCTTACTGTTGTTGAGCAGAGGGTTGAGGAAGAAGAGGCTAATCCTGTGTAGAATAATTAACAGCACATCTATAGAAGAAGCCGGACACAGATACTAAAGTATTTACAGCCACAGTGTGTACATAGCATGCGTTTTGAATTTGTTACCTCTCTAGCCCTACACATAGGATTATTCCCATTTGCTTAATCTTTGAGATTCTAAATAACCAGTATTTTAATTTGGAAGTGTCAAGTTACATATGTGTAGCTCATTTTATTTTAAAGGTAATTCTTGGGGAAACAGAAGGAAAAGCATTCGTGAAGATGACTGTGTTCAGACCCACTCTGTAATCTGAAACACGGCTCTCTCTTTACTGTGAACGTATCAGTGACAACCCCCCAGGATTGAAATGTGAAACATCCTCTAAAGGAAATCTGACCAACAGATTTCCCCACAGCTGTTGTTGGGCAACAGAATTCGTTCTCCTCTTTCTTCCTGCCTGCTACACAATCCCATCAGTTCCGACTAGAAAATTTCAAGGAAACTCAGACTTACAACATGTCATTACTAACAACAACTAAGTCTGTGATATCATTTTCTTCTCTTCCTGGAATATATACTCTGAAGCTAGCTGTGCTAAGGCTTGGGAGAAAAATCTGCAGGGAGATGACCAGAACTACTGTTTTCTTCTTGTCTCTCATAGCCTTAGGATTCTAGGATGCTTCTGTTGTATCCCTCAGTCCCCAGGCACCTGTCTTCTCCAGCTTCATTACTGTTGTAGCCTAGGCTTCATTGCAGCCTTTTGGGGCTTCTGCACACTGTTCTCTTCCCACCCAGCATCTGTCTCTGAACAATAACCAGGCTTTAGCATTTCATAGGAGAGTAACCGACCTTCTGGGAACTCTTCTGTAAGTTCTCTTTGTCATTGTAGTGACACACAATCTCCCTTGAGATCTGCAAGCTTGCCTGTGTGTGAGCACAAGTCTCCCCATTTTCTGTTGCTCAATATGGCAGACACACTCATTTTCTTTTTTCACTACTAGAATCTCTTTCTTGCCTTAGAGCTTTAACCTAGATCCTCTTCCCTACTTTTGAATATTCCTGTGTGTGTGTGTGTGTAGCTCACTCTAATTAATCAAATTCTCAGCCAGAGTCATGTATACTGCAGTCCAACTGGATGCTTAGTATAGGCCCCTGTGTTGTATTCTCTACAAATCTTCCAAGTTCTCTTTATAGGACACACATGTGGTGCTTATGTGTGTGAAGTTTGCTTCCAGCGTGAGAGCAGGACTTCACTGTTAGCCCCTGAGGGTGCAGCCTAACTGCCTGGTCGGGGTCCCTCAGCACTCACCTGCAACTTTGGGACTTGTAATCCTCGGCTTCAGTTTCGTGTCAGTAGAGGAACCAGTATCACTTTCTAAATAGAACCACTGCAGGATCAATACAAAAATGATCATGTACAGTGTGAAATGGAGTACTTAGTGTATGTTAGGTGCTTAATCTATATTAGCTACTGATGGAGTGTCTTAGTTACTCCTCTATTACTGTGGAGAGACAACATGATCGAAGCAGCTTATAGAAGAAAACATTTAATTGGGGGCTTTTGTACAGTTTCAGGGGGTTAGTTCATAAAAATATGGCGGGGAGCATGGCGGCAGGCAAGAGGCAGGCTTGGTGCCTGGAGTCATAGCTGAGAGGTCACATCTGGCAGAGAGAGTGAGCCTGGCATGGACTTTTAAAACCTCAAAGACCATCCCCAGTGACACACTTCATCCAAGAAGGCCACACCTTCTAATCCTTCCTAAACAGCCAACCAACCAGGAGCCAGTCAACTATAATAGCCTATGGGGTCCATTCTCATCCAGACCATCGTATGTAGCATTAGTGGTGTCAATGGTTTTACTCAAATGACATTATTCTCTTGAACTTGTTATACTTAAAGTTCTTTTCATCCAAGGAATTTTTACATAACCCCAGGCATATACATATATAAATCAACCACTTACATATAGTAAATCATCAACAATTTCTTTTAAATAGTTCTCTGATATACCCGTAATTTTATCATTAAAGATGAAAGCAAATTCGCATATTAATCTGATGGATATGGATGAAGGAAGGATCCGATCTTGGCTGACTATTTGATGCTGCAGGGGGCAGAGTGTCTTCAGTATTTCCAGGGTTGATGGAGAATTTGGTTTTTCTGTTCATCCGTGCTGAGGGCATGACTTCACATAAAAATGCAGTATTCAACAAGCAGAAATATGTTTAGGGCCAGGTCAGAAGCCGGAAGCTTTGTTCTGTTCCCATGCCAAAATTTATTTAGTGACTTTTATTAAACTCAAACAGCAGCTTTTCAAACCAAACATTCTTATACCACATACTCTAAAGATACATTAATTTGATGTATGCTGAGGATGGCAGAAGGAAAAGACTTTTTATAGTTTGTAATTAAACCATTATGCTCTTGTAAGATCAGAACATACAGTACAGTAAGATGTGCAGTAAGGATATTGCAGTTTAAAACAGACAGGAGTCTTGAATCAGAGCTGGCATGTTTGAGGCCCAGACAGTGGCTGTTCTGTGATTCGACTGTATGCATCATGCACTGAGCATGCTCAGTGGCAACCAAGGCTTCTGCAAGGCTGCACGACGCTCCACTGGTGAACATTGGCCAGGAACACTTCAGATTCATTATGTGTTTGATTTCTTGTTACATTTTGGTGTTCTATGTTCAGAAACCTTGTCTTGTGCCAGTTTTTCACAACCACAGTGTTCAGATATGCGATACCCAAATGGCGTCGTGGCCTACAGTTTAATAAGGTAACCACCAGAACAGTTGGTTTACATGTTAAAATAGTATTGTAGAAATTTGATTTTAAGTGTCAGCTCCGTTGTGGGTCTCATTAGGAGTCTTTCTTTCTTCATTTCTTCCTTCCTTCCTTCCTTTCTTCCTTCCTTCCTTCCTTCCTTCCTTTCTTCCTTTTTCTTTCTTTTTTTAAATGGCAAGTTCATCACACTAACATAGCTGAGTCTCTTTACAGGTCAGTTTGAGATGAGCTTCAAGACAGACTTTGAAGTCAGCGACGCTCTCCCCCACCCATGTCTCTGTATTCATTCTTTTCTTAAGAAGATTTGCTCAGGGAACCTTTAGGCCTCCACTAGGCTCTAGACAGTAAAGCTTACAACCCCCCATGTAAAGCAGCTATGATGTGTATAGACACCTCCTGTCAGATACCTTCTTCGGGTAAATATTTATGTGAAACGAAGCACACAATTTAAAATAGCCCCGAAGAAGCTGTGCACTGTCCTTGATGAGTGCCCCAGAAAACTTTGTGTATTAGCAATTGCTTTAACAACATCTGGCACAGAGAAATCAGGACGAAAATATACTTTGGTCCTGTGATATTTATAGCGCTGCCCGTTTAACCGTTGTGCCCTATTTAGGAATATTTCTTGAGTGAGCTTTATTTTAATGTCCAAGAACGCAGTCATAGATTGGTGGCTCACATTGACAGCAAAAGGCACAGGGTATACTTGTGCAGGAGGAAACCCTTCTGTGCTCTGACTTGGGATGCAAGATTGAGGGAAATGGCATGTTAAGCTTTGGGGGATTTGTAGAGAAACCTTGTCTTTACGGTTTATACACAAGAAATTTCCTTTCAGAATTCCGAGTCGTACCCGTCACATCTGGCGTGCATTTTCCTGTGGAGTTCTAGTTGTCACCCCACCAAGCAGCCCTCACGATACACATTCTAGACAGCTGGACAGTACTCAACAGTGTGCAACCGCCATATATTTGACACTTTCTAGAATGTACATAATCAGTGTTTCAGAAACTAAAGTCTAAGGATAATGGCCTTTGTAGCAGAACTCTTATTAATATTTTCACATGTTCTCTTTGGCTAGCTTCAGTTTTCCCTGCCATGGTAAGCTCCTTGATAGACTTGATTTGCTCAGTGGCCTTCACTGGCTTTAGCATGTTGTGTTAATGTTTGTGAACATGCTGGCTCTTACACTAAACACTTGAGAGTAGTATTAAATCCCCATGGCCGTTCCTCTTATCTCTAAGGATGTATTGCTTCTGTGGTCCTCATAGGGCCCCTCACATTCAGCTCCTCTTTCTTTCAATTCTGTTTCTGAGTACCTGCGTATTAGAAAATGCATTTGAAATATTTCTAAAATAAAAGTACATTGGCTTCCATGAACCTGAAAGAGAGCAAGGGGAGAGATATGGGAGGTTAGAGAGGAAAGGGAAATATTGTAATTATATTATAATCAAAAAATAAAAGAAAACATTGTTTAAAAAGTAAGTTGCTTCAATGGTTACCTGAAGGATTTTCCCAATGGCTCCTTTCAGAATTCCGAGTCGTACCCGTCACATCTGGCGTGCATTTTCCTGTGGAGTTCTAGTTGTCACCCCACCAAGCAGCCCTCACGATACACATTCTAGACAGCTGGACAGTACTCAACAGTGTGCAACCGCCATATATTTGACACTTTCTAGAATGTACATAAAGAGCCTTTCCTTTCCTTTTCTTTTTTTTCCATTTATTCAACAAACAGTATGTCATTGCTTACTATGTGTTCCTTATTGAACTGGAGACAAGATGGCGCTGTGAGCCACACGTCCCACTGAGGAAGACATAAGCCTGACAAATAAATGCCTGTGCTATGACTGAGGAAAGATCCTCCTCACTCTAGCCTGAGAATGGTCAGGGAAAGTGCGCTGAAGGGAAGCTGAGTCTTCACTGAAGAGTCTCAGCAGAATGACTCTTCAGGTGAAGAAGGGAGAGATGGTAGACAGAGGCCGTGGGAGGGGGAGAGCAGATGCTAGGCCAAGAATTTTCTGCTCCCCTCTTCCTTCAACCCCAGCCTCAGGTTCCTTTCAGAACCCCTCTTCTGGTGATCAGGGCTCATGTCACTCACCTCTCTTCTCCAGGGTCACCTTGTGGTGGCTGCTACCATTCCTTATAAATAACTTTCAGCTGACTTAGATGTGAGTTTTCAGTGTCCTTCTCTGCCCCAGACCATCATAGCCTCCCCTCAACTCTGGTTCTCCTCACAGTTGCTTTATCTCAGGAAAGACGCCGCCACAGGGCACACTGTCCCCACTGTCTTAAGCTCCCAACCATGGTCTCCTCCTTCTGTCAGTTCCTCTGTGCTGCTCAAGTCTGTTGGAAAATCTTTCCAATTTATTAACATCCATTCACTTATGCCCCTGAAGCAACCATTCCAGGTGCTGTAACAGCCTATCACCCGGCCTCTGTGTAGTCCTTTCTCCACTAAGATCCACCACCTCCTCCCCAGCAAACAGAAAGACCACTCAGATAAAACAACAACTCACTCAGTCACTACTAATTGCCTTCAAGCTAAGCAGTGAGCAAATCCCAGCTTTTGCTGTCCCATCCCGAGTTGGTTGCCCCTGGGCAGTTATGTCATTTTTTTTCTCTGTAGATGAAGTTTGTTTCCATGTGTTCATTTCATGGACTAATCCTTGGACTGGAAAGCTTTCTGGCCCCCTTTTCATATGTTCATATGACTAGAGTGACAGGGTTGTGACTCATGGAGGTGACTAGGAGAACATAGGGAAGCTAATGCCACCAAGGAAGGTTTTTATTACTTCTGTTCCCCACTGGCATGTTCTAACTATGCAGGGCCACAGGGGAAGTCAGAAAACAGCAAAGGCACACAAATCATAGAGCGCGCACACACACACACACACACACACACACACACACACACACACACACACACACATACACACACGGGCCTTTATTGTCCTTTCCATAGAAAAAGCAAAGTGATGCTGGGTAGTGGTGGCGCACGCCTTTAATCCTAGCACTTGGGAGGCAGAGGCAGGCAGATTTGTGAGTTCAAGGCCAGCCTGGTCTAGAACACAGGGCCTGCCACTTCCCTTGAGTTGTTGGGGAAGGGAAGTGTTAGCCTGGTTTCTGATAGGTCAGTAAATGAAGGGACAGTCAGAATAGATTCAAGTGCTGGGGGACAAACTCTTTATAATCTTAGGAATGACCTTTGTGGGGTGGGGCATTCTCTCCTCAGCCTGAAAGTCATTCCCAAGATGTCAGAGTATCACGAAATATAGAATAAAAACCATAAGCAAACCAGCGGTGGCGCAGCGGCTAAGGTGGCCACCTGCAGAGGCTCTGTCTCTGTGTGTTCGAATCCCGCTCGTCCTGTGCGGCTCTGCCGGAGTCTCATGGGAAAAAAAAATAAAATAAAAATAAAAACCATGATTGCTACAGTACTTTGGTGGAGTGCCTATCTCCTTGCGTTGTTTACATGTCCCAAACCTGCAAATTAAAGGTCTCTTGAGAATAGATATCTTGTCTGTCTTCTTTGACGTGTAACCAGAGCTGCACTATAGTGTTCCTCACTTAATAAATGCTCAGTGATCATTAATGGGTTAAACAGCAGATGCCCTTCTCCCTGACATACATGCCTAGTGCTTCACCTGGAAACGGTGAGCACATTTTTTAAATATAGAGTTTTTGCTTCATCAACAAGATAATTTATATTTTTCTTTGCCTAAAGCGTGAGGGCTTTGTCTTCTCCTTCGAATTTACCAACAAAGAAGCTATTCCCTGGTTACCTTGGGTTAATTTAAGTTGATTTAGCAGAATGTCTATTACTTACGAGGGCATAAAGAAAAGAATATATTTCTCTAACCCTTGTGCCAACCCATGGTTCTTTTCTGGGGTGTTTTGTCCCTACAGTCAATATTTGTCACTGTCTGGAAATGTTTTCAAGTTATCACCACTGGCATCTCCTGGGCCAGGCTGTGGCAGCTGTTGAATGTCTTCTAACACAAACGTCAGGGCCACCCTCAAACCAGGACTTATCCAATCTAAAATACCAACTGAGCTAATGTTGGAAAACCTTTGGTTAGGGGATGGTATACTTGACAAGCTTAATTAAAAGACCTCACATAACTGTATCTTCAAGGCTCCTCCATAAAGCAATTATGAGCTAACTAGCCGGTGTCTTAGAAGTCAAGACAGAAGCCCTGAGGAAGGATGAAGTCAAGAGAACACAAACCGTAAGCTGTAAATGAGCTCATTGTTTGAGCAGATACCCTGAAAGGAAATCTAAGCAGACTGAGACCCAGCTTGGTGATGCTGAAGTCTGGGCTTAGAATGAAAACTGAAATGATAAGATTTTTAATTGACAGTTAAAAAGTTTGTGTTTAGCTAATGTGAGTGACAAGGGAGGTGGCAGCCAATACATGAGAATTTATAAACTGCAAAATTGCTATGCTTAAAACTCAAGTTTTCTCTTCAAAGCTTTATTTGTGTGTGTGTGTGTCTGTGCATGTGTCTGTCTCTCTTTCTCTTTTTCTGTGTGTGTGTTTATGTGTCTGTCTCTGTGTATGTGTGTTTGTCCCTCTCTCTCTCTCTCTGTCTCTCTGTCTCTCTCTGTGTCTCTCTGTTTCTCTCCCACTCTCGTGTGCATGTGCGTGCGCGCGCGCGTGTGTGTGTGTGTGTGTGTGTGTGTGTGTGTGTGTGTGTGTGCATTCTAGTGTGCATGGAGGCCAGAGGAGGGCATCAGCTCCCCTGGAGGAGTTACAGGCAAATGTGAACTGCCAGTTGCAGGTCTAGGAATTGAGCCCAGGTCCTCTGTAAGAGTAGCACACACTCTTAAAACCACTGAGGCATCTCTCTAACCCCCAAATTGAAGTTCTCTTATGTAGATGGGCCACCCGTTCCCCAAAGCAATGCTTTCTACCTCTGAGGACTGGGGACTGAGGACTGGGGACTGGGGATTGGGGATTGGGGACTGGGGACTGGGGACTGGGGACTGGGGACTGGGGACTGGGGACTGGGGACTGAGGATTGAGGACTGAGGACTGAGGAGGACTGAGGACTGGGAGGACTGAGGACGGGCTGTAGTGCCTGTGTCCTTTTATCCTCACAGGTACTAACAAATGCTATCCTCTGAGGTAGGAATTTTGATTTAGGAAGGGAAAAATTAAGTTGTGCGGCCTTACATTAGGTGAATAAAGAAAGTGAGTGGTGTCCTTGACACATCTTTATTAAGATTGAGAACAGACTATAACTTAAGCCATCTGTACCCTAGAGGTAACCTGAGGTGCTTTAGAACTGCCCCCTGCCCCCTGCTGTCATCTCTCAGGGTGACTGTGTTCAGGAGAAAGGAAGCCCTGAGATGTGTTTGCAAAACATCAGTAGATAGCACATGGCTTTCAGTGTTGTGGGTGTATCTGGAAAGAATCCGGAGTTTGTTTAAAAACCACACTTTTGTTGCAGAGAGGATAATTAAGATAGATCTCATTGTACCCTTTCTTTTTTTAATACTTAAAATCTGAAAGGCTATTGATTATTTATTATGTGCACACTGGTGAAGATACACATGTTCCCAGGACCGAGCTCAGGTTGCCAGCCTCACTGAACCATCCTCCTGAACGTCATGTTTAATATTTTTTTCTTTCTTTTTGCATAGAGCAAGACTTGATTTGTTCCTTTTTGGCTTCATGCTGATTTAGCGTATTTAGATTTTGGACACTGGGCTCTCATACCTTCAACAATTCCACAACATTTTCAGCTCCTCATCAGGGAAAGGACACTTGGTCCTGGCTCAGATCCATTTTATCCCACATGGAACCACTGTAGCTCTGCTGACATGCTTTGTTTTGGTTTAAACAATCTCATGAGGCCTTCAGATCTCTCAGCACAAGCTCTTAAACGCCTGTCTGGGCACACAGCACTTACAGTTTTGGTATTTCCTGACTTTCTTGTATAAATGTAAGCCATTCTATTTCCAGGGCTGCAGAACAGGTTGAGCCTAGTTTTGAGCTCTAATGAAGGGAAGTTTACGACAGTACATCAAATGTTGGACATTCTGACTGCCCCTAAGAACCACTGCTAGAAGAGACAAAAATGTTAATATTTAACTTTTAAGCCATGGTGTCACAAATCAAAAATCTGATCATCCCCAGATTAGACAAGGAGTTCTGTCGCGCTCCAGTTTCTTTGGCCAGGTGCCAGCTTTATTTTGACTACATAATCCTAGATTTAGGACAGCTTTTTGTGTGTCAAATCAAGGACTCAGTGAGTATAACTGCCACAAGTTAATGTTACAACAGATGAATTAGTAAGAATCAAGCTACAGTCTGTTCTAAAAAAAAAAAAAAAAAAAAAAAAAAAAAAACAACCAAATTCCCTGTGCACAGTCTGCCCAGAACTGTCCTGACTTTAAAATGAAAGTCCCCCATCTTGGGAAACTTCTTACTTCCGGGGCATTGGGGACAGTTACTTAACTCTGCCTCTTAGCTTGTCCTCCTGAAAGCAGATGCCTCACATCAGTAAAGAAACAGACAGACCCCCAGTCCACAGAGCAGCGGGAGGAGCCAGAGCCGTACTGAACAACTTGCCAGTTTGTGCTGATTCAAGATAGAGTCGGATCTATTTTCTCACGATGGTTCAGGACACATTCCAACCAATAATCACAGAAATGCTTCACAGGACTAGCATGGACATAATTTTAACTTTTTAAGTTTAATATGTTGTACTTATATTTCTTTTGATGCTAACAACTGATGAACTTATTCAAGAAATCAATGACAGTTCACTTTGTTAATGATTTTATGTGGTCTACCTGACAGTGACATACAATCTCTAAAAACATGGTTATATTTTCATCTTACATATCTGCTAAACTCACCATAATGCATCATTCTTTATGTGTATAACTGGACAGGAAAGAGGGGGTAGTGTGACTGTTTTTCCCCCTTTTTCTTTCTTTCTTTTTTCTTCCTCTCTCTCTCTCTCTCTCTCTCTCTCTCTCTCTCTCTCTCTCTCTCTCTCTCTCTCTCTCTTTTATGTATATGAGTACACAGTTGCTGTCCTCAGACACACCAGAAGATTGGATCCCATGTGGTTGCTGGGAATTGAACTCATGACCTCTGGAAAAGCAGTCGGTGTTCTTAACCTCTGAGCTAACTCTCCAGCTACAGTTTCTCTCATTTCAATACTACCTTGATTACAGTTAGAAAGATACTCAGAAAAGGCAAGCTGTGCCCATTCCCAGGCAGGAGAGATAAAGTGTGTCAGCATCCCAGAGGTATGAAGATGGAAGGCAAAGGAGGAAGAGGAAAGGGGCCACCATCTACAAAGCTTCCTACATAAAAATCTCTAAGTAGGTCCAGATGCCTTAAAATAAAAATACATATTCCATCACGGTGATTATGTTTCTGTGCTCTTGAGGTCTGACTTTGAGGGTTTAAGAAGAAAGGTAAGACATCAAACAAAACCAGCGCTCTCCTGCCAGAGGGAGGGCTCAGTATGTGCTGCTTCCTGAGCACAGACAGCTCACAAGGCAGCTCACAGAAGACTGGGACATGGCAGTAACTTTCCTGGTCTGTGGCCCAGTTGTAGAACTCTGCAGGGAGGAAGGGAGGGAGGGAGGGAGGGAGGGAGGGAGGGAGGGAAGGAGAAAGGGAAGGGGGGAGAGACAGAGACAGAGAGACAGAGACAGACACACACAGAGAAACAGAAATAGTGACAGACACATAGAGACAGAGACAGAAACACAGAGACAGAGACACACAGAAACAGAGAGAGACAGATAGACAGAGACACACAGAGAGACAAAGACGTACACAGAGTGACAGACAGACAGACACACTGAGAGAGAGCATCTCCACAGTGTGGCAAGGATCTTGCTGTGCTGGCCTCTGCATCCCTGCTTGCCAGCATGCTGTGCACACCTGTTCCTTCATCCCCCCACATGTTAAGTACCTCCCATCCCTTTGTTATCTTCAAACTTTACTTAGGGAACTGATTCATTTTACATCTTCTTCAGTTTGCTCCAGACTGTAAAATCCTGGGAACTCACATGTGGCCTATTCGTCTCCCTCAGGATTTTTGTCTTACATTTCAAATCCGCCACATACGAGAATGCAGCATGCTCTCTTTGCTCTTTCCTCATGCCTCGTGTGAAATGCCGAGAGAGTGTATTGAGTATTTGAAGATCAAACTTAAGAAAACGTTTGTGTCTTTGAATTGATCAATTGGGTTGTTTTGTGAAATCCCAGCTAACGCTTTTTGAAACAAATACGCTCCTTCATTTTTCTGCTTTGTCATAAAGAGTATTGAGTATTTGAAGATCAAACTTAAGAAAAGGTTTTCCAAGGGCTATTGAGATGGCTCAGAGGATAGAGACTCTGCCATTAAGGCTAGATGACCCAAATTTAGTTCCCAGATAGTGGGAGGAGAAAATCAACCTACAAAAGTTACACCCCCACCCATGCACATACACATGTGTGCACACACACATATACACACACAATGAATGAATGAATGAATGAATGAATGAATGAATCCATTTTGCTGTAAAACTCAGGTTTTGGGATCAAGCTCTTAGATTGATCAATTATGTCTTTGAATTGATCAGTTGAGTTGTTTCTTGAAATCCCAGCTAATACTTTTTGAAACAAATACTCTCTTTCATTTCTCTCTTTTTTCATAAAGAGTATTTTGTTGGTGTTTGGAGTTTTTCCGTTGCATGACTACTTGTCATCATCAGATAGGGCTAACGCATCTTTACGTGTGCTGAGGAATGTCTGGTGATAAACTTCTGTCCTCTCCGAATTACTCTTTGTTAGCCAAATGGGGGGAGATGGTTTACATCAGGCATAATGTATATTTGAACAGTAAGGTCACAGGCAGCGTTGTATTGCCTTTTATGGGCAGTGAGACATTTCACATGGTGCCACCTTCCCCTTCTCTCCATATGGATGATGGAACAAAGTGCCTTGTTTCCATGTCTGGATTCTGGTGCAGAATTATTTCTAAACATGTTTGTGTCTGCAGCCTGAGCCTCATTGAAAGCTGCGTTTTCTCTTTAAGTGCAGAAGAGTGGATAGCCTTCGGCTCCAGCCCTCTTCTGTCTGATTAAAGCCACCTGAGGGAAGTTTACTGCCACAAACTCTGATCTGTATTCTGTGGTCTTCAGACCCTCTTCTCCCATAAGAGCAGGACCTAAATTACATTAATAAGGCCCCACTCAGAGTAATCATCATACTCCGTAAATTTCCCTCCTTGCTAAAAGGCAATTTTGAACCATGTGGGACATTAAAATGATAATGAAAACAACTCAAGGCATTTGCTTAGTTTAATTCTGAAGTGTGGTATGTGTTTCTAGTTTTGACAGGAAGTGGTTTCATAGCACTGTGTGCATGTGTGTGTGCGTATATCTGTATATGTGTGTGTGCATGTGTGTGTGAATGTGTATGTGCGTGTGTATGTGCATGCATGTCTGCATGTGCGTGTGTGTATATGTGTGTGTGATTTTAAAGGAGAATGTAATTCAGAAATTACAACAGCAAACAGACTGTCATCATCACTATTGTCTAAATGACCTTTGTGGTTCAATGCCACGGTAGTTTAATGGTTTTGATTAATGCTTGATTTTTAAAAAATGTATAATTTTAATTGCTTGTAATGACTCTACAGGAAGTTTCTTTAGTTCAGTAACTCTGTAAAGAGGGCGAAGGCTCTTCTTTTCCTATAGGATTTGTGTAAAGAAGTGGTTTTGTGTGTATGGCCTCAAGTAAGAAATCTGATGGTGGTTAATAAGACCAGAGCTTTAAAACTTGCTGATAATATCTTGGCTCATGAGAACAGAAGGAAGAACCAATTAGCCAGGCATGCATGGAAAACCTGCAGTGAACAAACAGTCTTAACAAAGAACATTTGGGAGGAACGATGCTGGGACCTGTACCCACCACAGCTTGGGAACGTGGCAGAATCACCAGTCTAGGTTTGCTTGCTGAGATGCAGGCTGCTGCCCCTGCACTTCTAACTCAAGTGCAGGGGAGGGAGAAGATATTTAAAAATATCTCCAAAGAATCTCTAGAAAATAATAATGAATAAAAGGATAAGGTTGTTGTTAAACTTCTAAGTATACTGGGAATCTATTTAGGTTCCCTTGCAGATGTCACTAGCGAGACCAGCATCTCTGGATGCTACTGCAGTAGATGAAAAACCTAGGCTCTGTTTTTGAGTTGTTCCCATCACTCTGCCTGCTGCCTCCAGAGTTCATCACAATTAGATTCTTCTTTGGCTCTGGCCTCAAGTTTATTTATCTCATTTTACAATGAAAATTCCTGTCTTGGTGAGGCTAACAAAATGTGCACTTGAAACTGTAAAAAGATCAAACGTTTTTCAACTTCTTTGCAACTTTGTTCAGGCCAGACACTTAACAGATACACTTAACCAAGTTTGAAAGAAACAATTCTGTTCTCAACAATACTGCTTTTGTAAAGAATTTTAGTGAATTATAGACCCATTAATTTGTAATAAAATAGCTTAAGAAGTTGTGAGGTATATAGCTCAATGCTAAAGGACTTGCTTAGTGTGTGGGAAACACCCACTGTCATAGTCTGCGCTGCAAAGAAAACAAAAAGAAAATCAAACAAAAGCCAGTTTTAGAGCTCAATATCCAGGCAAACGGCAAGCATATTTAAACAAAGTATCCTTTGCTACTTACGAAAGGATGACTTTGCTTTAAAATATATCTGGGGTTTTGTTTTGCTATAGTATGAGGAGGTCAACAGATTAGGAAGCAGCTGTCATTGGGAAGATGGTTTCTTTCTCAGGTTTCCTCAAGGAGGGGCACGCTCTACCACACATGGTCCACCGGGAAGCCCAGGCCTGTCAAAGGAGAGAGGGGAAGGAATGTGTGTGTGTGTGGGGGGGGGGGGGGCTCAGTAGTAGGAAGGAGTGGGCAGAGCAGATGAACTGCCTGGTAGGTTTCAGACTGGATCATCTGAGTACTTCTGGCCCCGCCGGGTGTCCAGTGGTCCCTGGCTATCCAGTAGGAACAAGAATGTGGGGGCAAAGGCTTATTGCCTCTTGGAGATTAAGAGCCAGATAGATGACAGTGAAGCAATGTATGCAGGGTTGGCTCTGTGTCAGTTACTTTTCTCGTCATAGTGACTAAATACCTGACAGCAACAATTTAGTGATGGCAAGCCTGATTTTGCTCCCATTTCTGAGGCTTCAGTTGATGGTTGCTTGTCCTCATGCTGTTGAACTGAATGCTCTGGCAGTGGGAGAGGATCAGGGAGGAGGAGTTTGTTCATTTCCTGGCAAATGAAAAGCAAAGTGCAACCTCTAGAGACACTCCCCCATGTGTCTATGTCTTTTACATAGGCCCTACCCAGATCTGCAAGTTCCCACCACCTCATAAGAGAGCAGCTTCAGGTGGCTGACATGAATTTAGCTGAGTCCGCCACAGCTTAGGAGAGGCAGGCTCTTAGGTATACACTTTGCTCTTGCCAAGGATTAGCTAAGCTTGGAAGGCAGTCACAGTGAGGTCCCAGGCACAAGAAAACAAGAACATAGAAAATAAAGCAGAGTATATAGTGGTACACTCCTGTCATCCCCAGAACTCTGGAAGCAGAGGCAGGAGGATCATCACAAGTTTGAGGCCAGCCTGGGCCACGAATCATGAGCCTCCATCAAAAAACCCACAACCCTTTCCCCAAATAAACAAACAAATAAGTAATACAAACCAGGTGTGGTGACAGACCAGTTATTCCAGCCATTGGGAAGAGAAGGATGAGGAGTTGAAGAACATCCTTAGTTACATGAGTTCAAGTTAGCCAGGCCACAAGAACCTCGCTTAGCCACTGCAGTTATGGCTACCTGAGTAAAATCAAGCCAACCTTATCAGTCATCATTCCCACAGGCAGGACTAATTGGATTCAAGGACTGTTACAACAAAAAGAGGCGGGTATCAACTGGAGAGGGAGTTGGAGGTGCTTGGGGACAGAAGGTGAGAGGAACTGGGGGCTTCTGAGAGCAGTGGGAAGAAGAAGTGGGCGTCCTGAGGGGTCGGCAGGGAGGGGTTCACACACTCAGAATGCACTGTTTACATGTAAGGAATTGTCAAGGAATAAATAAAAGATATCCTAAACAACAAAAAAGAAAGTATGTCTCGTAAAACAGTTAATTAACTAAGGGGGCAGGTATTTAGCTCACTGTGTAGAAGCACTAACTGCAAGCACAATGATCTATGTTCAGTCTCCTGAACTCACATAAAAAAAAAAAAAAAAAAAAAAAAAAACTGGATACAGGGGCACACATCTGTAATCTCAGCACCTCTGCAGTAGGATAAGAGGCAGAGATGAGAGAATCCATCAGAAGCTCATAGGTCAGCCAGCTTGGAGTACACAGTGCAGCAGCAAAATCAAGACAGACTGCCTCAGTAAGGTGGAAGGTGAGAAAACACTCCTAAAGGTTGTCTTATGACTGCACACGCATGCGAGCATACACACACACATACACACACACACACACACACACACACTATGGCATGCCTTTGCATACACAAACACACACACACACACATGAATGTTTTAAAATACAATAATAGATTTTAAAATAAAAAATATGCCAAGTGGTTGTGCTTGCCTTTAATCCCAGCACTCGGGAGGCTGAGGCAGGTCTCTGTGAAATTGAGTACAGCCTAGTCTATAGATCGAGTTCCAGGATAGCCAAGGCTACACAGAGAAATCCTGCCTTGAAAAACCAATAAAATAAAAAAAATAATAAAATAAAAAATATATAATACAGACAATAAGAAGCTAATTCCTAACTGCTTTTTCTTTAGCACATGGAGAACAGATGTAAGGAGATGTTGGTGACAAGAAGCTGTGGACTTACATCATGGGTCCTCAGGGGATCCTAGAGAATCTCTTCTACATAAAAGGTCTTCCATATAACAGGTCTCCACAAACTCAGGCGCTTCCTCCCTGGGGAAAGTCATGTGACCTTCCAATGCAGAACTCTACCTAGATGATGCTTCTGATAGCCAAAGGCTCTGGAGATTCAGTGCAGAGAAAGCTGACTAGATTCTATCATCAAACCTCTGGGGGACGGGGAGGTTTCCCATCTCTCTGGGCTTCAGTATAAGCTCATGTGTGAGCCTTGGGCCTCAGATCTGGGCTTGAGTCTCTGCTCCACTTACTAGAATTTTTAACTTTATTTTCTTAAACAGGAAAGACAAAAGTAATACCTCTGTATCAAAGATGGTTGTTAAACACTTCACCTGTATAACAAGCTAAGCCCAGAGTAGCTACTCGGTTATTCTTAAGGAGTTGAATGGATGGCAGTTATCCTTGTTGATCACGAGGCTGTAGCCCATGCCAGATCTCAACCCTGACTCCCCTTTTTATTTTGTAAAATGTTTCACACCTTCAAGTTCTTTCATGACCCTTCTGCATTGGCTGTCACATCCTCCCACAAACCTGTCGGTGACTGAGCATGTGTGGTTACTTCTGATTTACAGTTAGATGGAGAGGGTCTCAGAAGGAACAAAGACTCGTTCCCATCTCAAAGTGTGCAGGTCACAGTGGCTGAACTGGAACCCAAGACTGCTCAGTCCTCTCAAAGCCTGATGGGAAAAGCCTAGAATGTGTTACAATGTGTATTGCCAAAACACCCCTTACTTCTGCAGAGAGCCAGAAGTGTCAGTGAGCTAACCCTGGACTCACACAAAGGAGGGCTTGTTGGCCATGCAGAGATTGGCAACTTGCATATGATTTCTTGGCCCTGGCAATCCCTGCTGCTTCTGTTTTAACTTCTTTCAAGGGTCTGTGCTCTTGGCCTTCTTGAATGATGGGCATTGTTTCCATCTTGTTCGTGTCTTTAAAACTGTGTGGCTTGTTACCTTCCCATTGGTCCATCTACTGATCATCCATGTCACAGTATGGCTTCGGTATGATCCCTGTATTCTGTACAGATCAGTGGAGGAGGTCGGCTTGGGAAAAGTACAAGTGAAATTTATTAAATCATTTGATTGTAAGTGTAAAATATGCTTTCCTTTCACTTTGTGAACAAGGTTAATTAATTGAAAAGTCCATTACTGAAGACATGTCATACTTGCTTGGGCGGCTTAAGGACCTAGCTAGTCACAAGTTTTCTTTGCTCCTTAGACTTTGTGGAAGGTTGGCAGATGTTAGGGAAGGAAAGGGAGATGGGGGGGGGGGGGGTCCCAAAGTGCAAGCCTGCAAAGACTGCAGCTTCTGAGTCCATTCCAGTGAATGTGATAGTAATCCAGAATTACTCTGCCCATAACTCATTCACACTTGTGTAAGCAAAGAGAAATGCAGAAAATTCTCTGAGTGTTCCTGTAGCCTCCAGCCATCTTAGAAACGCCATGTGTTGGTCATCGTGTCCCATCTAGAAGTCAGATTACTGACTTAAGAGAAGAAAACTTAGAAGTTTCTCTTATCTTAATCCTGTCCTGTTGCTGGGAAGAGACAACGTGAGCAAAACAACTCATAATACTGTGGCAGGAGGCATCCTGGCCCACACACAAAGGGGTGTGTGTGTGTGTGTGTGTGTGTGTGTGTGTGTGTGTGTGTGTTTGTGTGCATGTGATGAACTTTTGTTTGAAAGCCCACCCCTAGTGACATACTTCCTCCAGTAAGGCCACACCTACTCTAACAAGGCCAAACCTATATGAACCTATGAGGGCCATTCCTATTCAAACCATTAGACTCTTTAAATGGCTATCCTAGAATTCTTGCAGTATGTCTCTGTTTCTAATCCCATTCCTCTGTGTGTGTGTGTATTTGTGTATATTTGTGTATGTGTGTTCATGTGTACATGTGTGTTTATATGTATATTTGTGTATGTGTGTGTTTGTATGTGTATGCATGTATGTGTGTGTATGTGTGCGCTCACAGGCATGGATGCATGGAGGCCAGAAGTCAGTCAGACTGGTGGTCTTCCTCGATTGCACACCACGTTTTCTAAGACAGGGTCTCTCACTGAGCCTGGAGCTCTCCAATTCACCTAGACTGGCTCACCAACAAACTCTAGGATACACCGTCTCTAGTCTCCTAGATGTCTCTGAGGGCAAATCTTCCCAAGCCTACCTAGCCATTAAAGCGATCTGACCGGCCAGCAGTGCAGGAGAATGCATGTTGCTGCGTTCTGAGGTCACATATTCAAGTTCATATTGATTTAAAATCTCTCTTTCCAAAGTACTAGCTTTTACGTTATCAAAGGATATATTTCTACTCAAACACTGTTAGATATGTGTATCAGCTTATTTTTCAGTGAAGCCTCCATAACACTGGGCTTTCAGGCAAGCCTGTAGGGCATTTTCTTAATTTGTGGTTTATGGGAGAGGGCCCAGCCCATTGTGGGTGGGGATACCCGTGGGCTGGTGACTCTGGGTTATAAGAAAGAAAGACGAGCAAGCCAGTAAGCAGCACCCCTCCATGGCCTCCACATCAGCTTCTGCCTACCAGTTCCTGCCCTACTTGAGTTTCTGTCCTGACTTCCATTGCTGATGAACAGTGATGTAGAAGTGTGAGCCATGTAAACCTTTTCTCCCAAGCTGCTTTGGTCAGAGTGTTTCATTTTAGCAACAGAATCCGTAACTATGACAACAGATGAACATCCTTTTCCCAGGCAGGATGGGTTAACTGCACAAAGACAAAGTTTCTGTTTCTCTATCAGGGAAGATCGCTGCCCTTCACCAACAAATAGTGAGCCCCAAAATATAACTTTGGAAGTTCTTTGAAAGCTCCAGAAAAAAATTTCTAAATAGGTTTCAAATGTTAGCTTCTTTGTAGACTCGAGAAAGAAGCAAGAGGAGAGTGATGGCTGCTATTTTGTTAAAAAGTTGGCACAGAATAAAACAAGTTATTTTTTCCCTTGCTCTTTCCATGTGTTCACCTAGAGAGAAAAAGAATGTGTGAATGATTACACAGAAATGTTTCACTAACCCCAAGGCAGGTACAGGGGGGAGCCTTTCAAGATCAGAAACATCCGCTTAAAGAATAATTTGGTACACTCAAAGGCAACTCCAGTAGAAGAGAAATTTAATAAATACAAAAGAAACATGGACACCAGGCCCTTTTGCTGGTCTTCTGTGAGCCCTGCACTGCCTAGCTATACTTTCTCAGCTTCGTCCCTGTGCCCAGTTTTTCTCTGAGGGACTCTCTGGCACCATTGCTGGTTCTTTTGCCTTGAGGAGACACACTGCCCCCTAGTGACCTGAATGGAGACCCACGGAGACAGTCATCTTAAATCCAAGAGTCTGTGAGTGTTACTTAGGAAAAGACACCGCCTTTAAAGATTTTATTAAGTAATTCAAGATGAAGCGCCTCTGCATAGTTCAAGTGGACCATAAAATCTAATGACAAGTTGTCCTTGGAAGGTACTGGGAGTTCCATAAACACTCCCAGGAAGAAGAGGGGTGTGACCAAGAGAGGCTGAGTGTAAGACCGCAAGTGAAAGATCGCATGCAGCCCTCAGGAGCTAAAGGAAACAAGGAATGGGTTTTCTCTCCCCAATCCTCAGAAGGAGCATGGTCCTACTAACACCTGGATCTAGAGTTTCTTCTGGAACCCACATATATTTGCCTAATTCTGTCAAATTGATACGCTGCTAGCTTATATCTCTACTCTTGCCCCTTCAGAGTGCCATGCTCGCACACAGAACCCCCTACATCACCCGGTCCTGGGCTGACTCATCAATCTTAGTTTAGCTGAGACAATTCTTGATCTTCACCTACCATACTTGTTAATCCCCTTCCAAGTCTTCATCATGAATAAAAGGTAGTACCATTCCCACCGGACTTCATGGCGCCAGGGGGAAACCTGAGCTTCACGCTCAATTCTTTTCTTTGGCTCTATCCTTTTCTTAATTTCTAGATGAATCCTCTTGGGTACCATATTAGTCCATCACTACCACCACAGACTTCTGATGGCCTTCCTGTTCTGCCCCTCCCCCTCCTTCTCTCCACACACACACAAAAATGTCTTTGGAAACTTCCTAGGATATCACTCTGTGTTATCACCATGCCTAATGTCTTCCAATAGTACCTCAAACCAATAGTTCCATATTGCTTATGTTTGACTGTAATGGTGGTTACCAGTTGGGGCTCTCTCCCCCATACAAAAGAGTGTTGATACAAATATGATCTCTTCAAAGAGGTACTACCCAACCGCTTGACTAAGACAGCCTCTACCTCTGACTTCTGGTTTGTCCATCACCTTCTATATGGTTCCTAATTGATATGCCATCTTATAGAGCATGAGTTTGTACTTAGCTTCTGCTCTTAAATTGCCTTCATCTGGACTGATACCAGACACAGGGTCAGTATTCAATAAACACTTGTCTTTCAAATTCCAGACATACAGATATAAAACAAGAGAATAATTATTCCTCACATGTTTGGTATTGAAAGCCATGTAGTATAGCTTTAGAGAAGCAATGTTTGAACTCTTGTCCTTTCACTCTCTGGCTCTTTGGGTGTGACATCTGTCTGAGCATTGGCTCTGCTGAGAGGGTGAGTTGTTGTCTCTTTGGGGGTATGTGCTCATGAGTACAGGTTCCTAAGGAGGTCAGAAGAAAGCATCAGACCCCTAGATCTGGCGTTTACAGGTGGTTGTGAGCCACTTGATAAAGGTGTCGGAAATCAAATCCAGGTCTTCTGCAAGGGCAGCATGGATCTTAACCACTGAGGCATCTATCTAGTCCCTGGGAAACTGTTTTTTTTAAAAGAAAAGCCACAGGTTTATCCTGAACAATGTATAGATAGGAGTTAGAGAATAAAGAGGAATCATTAAAAAAACATAAAATGATTAGAAAAGAAAACTCGATGTAGCAAAGTTTGAAAGTCCCATTTGCTGTCAGAGATAAGACTGCCATGCCACTTTGTCAAGAAAGTGGCTAATGGATCCTGGATACTCTGTGGTCTTACATTAAGGTCAATGCTCCTGTCACTCATCTGGGAACAACTAAACATTTTGGCAATGCAAAATTAATTTAGCTACAAATTTAAAAGAAGAAAGTAAGCAAAGGTAGGATCAATATAATGAAAATACCCCTACCATACTTTTAAAAAACATTTAATTCTGCTACTGAATGTCTGGGACTGTGAAGGGTTCCAGAATAATCCTCCCATCTGTCCTTCTCCAGTATCCCTTTGACTTCGTAGAAAACTCTGACCATTTTTTGTGCTACAAAGTGTCAGCCATAGAAGTCTTTTTTGTTTCAGTTCATCCTGTCCTTGAGTGGCTGAGAAATCTGAGGTGGAGAATGAATGGCAACATTTCTAAGAACTGGCAAAAGCCACCATCTGTAGCAAGCTGCTCCAGCACTGTGCCCATGTTTGGGTTTCTCCAGCAAATCCACAGTAGGTTGGCAAGTCCCATCTGGAGGGTGACACACACACTTCTCCTCGCTGTCCATTAGCCACGATTCTGGCCTTGGAATCTGGAAGCACATCGGAGATGTCTAGAATTGGAGGGTGAATAAGTTGAGAACTTAGTTACATCATGGGGGAAGCTATTGTCAAGGAACCACAGCGAACCCACAGGTCAGCAAGCTTCATTGTGAGGCTATATTTTGACCCGTGATATGCAGATATAAGGCAGGCAGGGTCCATTTTTGAAAGGAGAAAAGAAAGTGAAAAAAATAAGCACATTCAATATAGAACTTTTGATTCTAAAGAGGCTCCTTTGCAATTCCTTCAGTAGGAGAGTAAAGTCTCAAAATCAGGTAGCTCCTACCTGGGTAAGCATACATGCTCTTAGGTCATCACAGTGAGTACATACACCATAGGCTCAAGTCCTATCTAAAGGTTTATCATCTTGGGACTCTAGAGGCTGCAGCAAGAGGATCATGAACTTGAGACCACCTTGAACTACAGAGAGAATCCCTGGACAAACAAACAAACAAACAAACAAGAAGGAAGAGGAAAAAAGGGAATATGAATTAAATAAAGGGTATATTTATATAAGCCACAAGAGTAAGTAACCTTTTATCCTGATATGCAGAATACATCTGTAGCAGCAATAATAGTTTCATACTGGATTTGTGTGTATTTAAGCCTGTCCCAGTGTTCTGTGTTTCCATGTTTAATCTTTTTAAACATCAGTTCTTCCTTCCATCCATTGATTAGTGCAGAGGAAGGTGAGTATTGCTGGCTTCAGTGTAGCCCAGCCTCAAACTCCTGCAAATCTTCATCTTGAGCCCCCAGAGTAGTGGGATCGTGGACATGTACCACCCTGCCCAACCTCAACTGACATTTTTATTAGTATTTTAAATGTTATGAGTGGAGTCTATAGTCTGTAAAGCTTTCATTGCTGGGATACAGTCTGTAGATCCTCTGACCTAAGAACTTGAAATGAGCTTTTTTGCTAGGCTTCCTAGAAAACCTCTCTTTCCTCAACCAGCCCCTGCCCCTAGACACAATCCAACAGTGTGGAGACCAGAGCTTCTCTGTGCTTGAAGTGTGAGTGCTTTTACTCCAAGTCTGGTCAGGTGATAAGATGGCTGTCCCTGAGGAGAGACATTGCCTATGCTGATGTCTGTGGCATCTGCAGGGGAGAAGGCCATCCCAACAGTGTGTCTACCAGGCTTCTGAGGACACTCAGCTCAATGCCACCAGATATCGCAGGCGACAAAAGGAAACTTAGAGGACAGGAAAAAAAATTAGATTAAGAAAAGATATTAGCTGAGGAAGGTTTTTTGTTTGACACATTAGGGCTCCTTCCTGCTTTCTCTCGGCTCTCCTTCCCCCCACTCCTGTGTCACATCTTTTATTTTCTCCCCCCCAACTTCCCCCCCCCGTCCCCAATTCTGTACTTGATTCTTCTGTACAGGTGTAAGGCAGTTCTAATGGAAAAGGGTCTATGGGAAAGCCACTCGTGTATTCATTCAAAACCTAACTGTAACTAACACTGTAGAGATACAAAATGGTTACAGACAAGAAAACATGTAAGTTTCAAGGGAGTTTACAATCCAAAGGTCTCACCAAAGAAAGTTAACCTTTCCACAGAATACGAATGCCTGTTCTCCAGGTACTAGCTGGGCCTGTTTTCCAGGTACTAGCTGGGTCTTCCCGGCCTCCTGAGTTCTGGCTTTCCTCTTGGAGGCCAAGACTGCACCCAGAGTCCTGTCCTGTGTGACACCAGCTCTGGCTTGGCTTTCCTGCTTTCTGGGGAACTCCACATGGTGCCGTTGATCTTTTATCTCTGGCATAAACTCAAGTTTTTTCAGACTCTCCCACACTCTCTATCCCCTACTTCACTTCCCACATGAGGCAGTCATGAAAACAAGGCTGGTAATGTCTGGCAAATACTTGAATTCAAAGCTTCTGGGTCCCAGGAGAACATGGCGATAAAGTTCAGATGGCACACACTTATGTTAGGGGCCCATTTGATTTCACCACTGCAGGGCTTTCTCTGGTAGTGTGCCAGCCTCTGCCGATCTTCTGTCCTTTCCCACCCTGACAGCTCATACCCATTCCTGAGTGGCCTTCCAATTTCTTCCAGATTCCAACTCTATGCTAGTCTTGTTTGCTAGTATATTCCTTACCATGAATCTTCCAAAATCAAGTTCAGATGCATTTTCTTTTCACCTTAATCTATCCTGGTGCTCAGCAGAGATGCCTTTTATAGCTCAAGACCTAGTTACCATTCCCCATAGCAGACGGCCTGGAGAAGCCAAGCCCAGAAACTTTTTGGGGGGGTAGGGGTAGAGTGGGGAGAATAAACTGCAGGGTGGGAGATAAGGCAGCTTGTTTGTTTTTGTGACCTTTGGGCAGCAGGGTAAGAGAGAAGCCAGATTATCTATTTCTGTGACCTCCTGACTCTCCAGAAGACGGTTGGCTGCTTTATGGAATTCCAAGGGTCGAAGTGTTCTTGAAACTATGGGTGTCTTTTATAGCCCTGGTTTGGGAATGGTTTCTTTTGCATATAAGTTATACATATGTACTTAAGTAATATATATTACATAAGCATTATAGTGTATATATTGTTACATAATATATAAGCATCACACACACACATATATAAAAATTATATATAAATATATTATTACCTAATAATATATAATATATAAATTAGGCATATGTAAGCAACCCTAAATATATATGCAACCCAAGGGCTAGAGGGACAGCTGAGTGAGGGAAGCTATCCCTCTTAGGAAGACTAAAAGTTGAGCAAGTGCCAGCCTGGTTTGTCCCCATCGTGCAGCCTGTAAAAAAAATGTAAGTTGTATAGATTGATGCAGTTCTTGCCATTCTTGAACCCCGTGGCAGAGCAGGTCCTTTTGTACAAAGCTTGGCACTATTTGCAGAGAAAATGTTAGTATTTAAGGAACTAGTCTTCAGAAGAAGGGCATCTCACCCCTTCTTAGCCAGCTACTGGGCCATAGTAATCACAAATCTTTCCTTATCATTAAGTAGTTTGCAGAGCTTTACTTGGTGACGTCATACACTCACATCACAGGTGGATATGATCATTTCAGAAAACAACGACGTAGGTGGTCAGGCTTCACTTTAGAGCCCTCTGATATCCCAGTCTGTATGGCTTGTTAATTCATCCCTCTCAACCTTTGCATCGATCTCAGATCTCTGCAGTTTGCCCTCTGCTCTGGGAGGGACAGCGCTGAGGAGTGATATTCACAGTTTCCCTAAACCCTTGCAGCTGACTTCTAGCTCTACAGTCAGTCCCTGAGCCTGGCTTTTCCAGACCAGCACCTTCCCTTCACTGTGTGAGGGCCTGGAATCTGACCATGCTGGCTTCACGTTTCCCACTCAATAGGTTATGCTCAGGACCTAATCCTTGGTGAGATTCCTTCACAAGCCCTTGGGTTGAGGTTTGGGGGATTCTCTGGTCAGCCCATCCATCTAAGGCTATTTGTAGGGAACCGCTGACTTCTGAGGAAAAGGGCTATAAAATAACATCTGATCTCGGCTGTCCGGGGAGGGTTGATGTTTTCCCTCATGGCTTTGGCACCTCTCTGGATAATTTCCTTAGCTATTAACCATGTCCTTAAGACATCATAAAACATGCAGTGCTTTATTTAAAGTTTATAATAGCAGGGCCTGTACAGCTGTTACCCCCTTTCGAGTTTAAACAACCCTTAAACTGCAATGGTAAAAACTACAGTCAACTTAGATCCTCTGTGTGTCTGTGTACCAGTAGCCTGTGTGTCTGTGTACCCGTAGCATCTTAGAAAATAAGATGCCATTGTTTAAAGGAGTGGTTAATCAATCTCTCCCCCCTCTGGTGGGAAAAGAGTAACAACCAGCGAATTAACTTGTAAATAAGATAGCAGTGAGTTCCTGGTGTTGGCTTCAGATCTTTGAGCATTCCCTTGTTTGGACTTGGAGGACTTCTCTGGGATCTTAGCCTGAGCGTGGAGAAAATCACTCTGGGATTTCAGCCTGGCCCTGGGCTTGCTAAAAGAAACTAGAACAAAGCAGGCCAGCTACAGAAAATGAAAGAAGAGGTTCCACTGGGGGCCTAATGTGTGTTCTTTAAAGAAGAAAGAATTTGCTCTGGGGTCAGGAGATTGTCAGGAAGCCCTTGAAGTTGCTAATGCCTATCAGACCTGCTGAGCACCAGACAGATGAGCAAGTTCAGAGGCAGGGGCTCAGCATGGCTGTTCCAGCCAAGCTAATTTCCCAGAATCCTCTTCTCCCAGAGGTCACTGTCAAACCAGAAGTGCCTGACAGGGTTTCCAGTCCACAAGGTTATATCAACACCTCTAACTCAACGGGGAAAGGGAGGGACACAATCTCCAGGCTTTTGCAAAAAATGCATCTCCAGATGTATTTCCAGTCTTGTTTAGTAAAATCCCTTCCTGGGGCATTCTAGGAAAGAGAGGAGCTGAGTTTGTGTGGGTTTGCAAACCCTGTGGGGAGCAGGGTCCCCTACCTACTTTGAGGTCAGAATGAGAGAGAAAGGGGGATGACAGACCCATCCTTGTGGTAGTGTTTTGTTTGGTGGTGTTAACAGACTTCTTTTTGCTTTTTGAGACAGGGTCTCACTATATACTTCATGCTGGCATGGGATACACCATGTTGCCCAGGCTGGCCTCAAACTCTGATCCTCCCTCCTCAGCTGCCCAAGTGCTGGGATTATAGAAACACACTACCACACTTTGAAGTACCTGGCTTATGTGGATATATTTTTTTTAATTTTTGAAATGTGAGCTAGCAAGATTGGTACAGGCATTTAGTGCAAGGATTGCAACCGGAGTTCAATCTCCGGAATCCTTGTAAAGGTAGGAAAAGAATACCAACTCCTAAAAGCTGTCCTCTGATCTCTTACAGGCACAGCAAGGGACAGCTGTGCACATGTGCAACCACTATAGCATCCGTGCAGACCTCCCCTTTCTAAAGTTGAATGTAAACTTTCGCAGAGGCAAGGCCAGACAATTTTGAACACTGCTAGATCTTCCAGGAGAGGGAAAATTCCTTAATCATTCAACCATGATAAAACAGACTTGTGAATCAGACCACTAGTAATTTGAACAGTGTTACGGCAAAATGCACACATACCAAAGTCTCTGTATGATGAGAAGAGTGAGGCTGTCAGGGTTTGGAGACATCTTGGCCTCTGCAGGTTTCTGATCCCAGTGGCCTTCCCACATCAGTTAAAGGAGGGGTAGGGCGGACATGGACTTGTTGGCCTAGGTAGCCTCCTGAAACTCTTAAAATCTGTACTAACTAAATGTAACATGTTTCTCTTGTGGATTAGGAACATTTTAGACCAAATTCCCCAGCGCAGCATTTTTCTCTTAAGTGTCTAGTTTTATATATTACATTGAACTATAAATCCCTTGCTACGTAGATAATTCACTGTAAATAATTCCATAAAGCTCCCCCAATATATTTGAGACTAAAAGGAGGCGTGTTTCTGATCTCTTACATGTATAGTGTTGATTTAAAATAGAAAACAGTTTGTAAGAAAACAAATATCTTTCCAGATCATAATGAACATTTAACGTCGATTAACAGTGTCTGCACTGCCCCCTGGTGGTCAGAAGGGAACACTTCATTTGAAAAGCCAAGACTTGCACAAACTAGGGAGAGCCACCTCTTTATGAATATTACTGTTAATAGAGTATCACAAAGATTATACTGACTGGTGTGGGGAACCCCCAAAGTAAAGTATCTAGGATCTGAAGACAAATAATGGGCTTGTGAATTTATGTTTTCCACAATCTGAGAGTTTAAGTGGTAGGTATTTTTTCTACAAGGTCATTGGCATGCCAACATGGCTCTTGACTTAAAAGCTGATTATAAGAATTTTAAAGAAGTCATCCATTTCTAAAACATAAAAAAGGGTAGAAATGTCAACAAAAATTACCTTACATGAGACCCTGCTTCTTTAGAAATTAGATCAGTGTATAGGTGTGTGTGTGTGGGGGGGGCATTTTGCAGGTAAAGGCACCTGCTGCCAAAGCAGATGACCCGAGTTCAATCCCCAGAGGCCACATACTAAGATGAGAGAACCAACTCAAGAGTTGTTCTTTGACTTTCAGGAAAGATAAATAAATAACAAATAACATGAAAATTAGAGAACAAATAGATTGCCTTGTTAGGGAAGCTGTGTTGCCCCTCAGTGTGTTCACTGTAAAGGAAAGGCTGACAGCCTCTGTGATCTACCACAGCTCGCTACTGGCCATTAATAGCATTGGGAGCGATCTCTGCGTGTTCTCCAGGGCAGTGGTGAGCCTTCCTAGTGCTGTGACCCTTTAATACGATCCCCATGTTATCATGACCCCCAACCGTAAATTTATTTTGTTGCTACTTTGTAACTGTAGTTTTTGCTACTGTTATGAGTTGTAATATAAATATCTGATACATGACCCCAGAGGCTGAGAACTGCTGCCCTAGGCATTTTTGTTTAATAATGATAATAAAAATGAATAAATAGCCTTCCAAGCTTCACTTGTAGTTTGCACACATCCATCTAGCAAAGGCTTTGCTTAAAATTGCATCTTGCTCTGGGATTGTTGATGGATTTCTTCTTTTAACCATTACATAACATGTGCTTTCCAAGTGACATGCATACAAGCCACAGGGAGTAAACCACGTCTCCTTCGCAGTGTCCTCGAAATACAGAACCAGCATTTTGTTTCTGTGATGCTAAAGATGAGACCCAAGGCCTTGCATATGTGAGGCAAATGCCCTGTCACTGAGCTATACCCCAATACAGGAAAATAATTATTAAGACAGTTCCCAGAGTGCTCCCCTACAGAACAGTCAGGAGCCCGGAAGCTTGATTGCTTCTGAGCAGGATCAGTGATACATTTACTAATAACCAATAACTTCATAGTCCTCAATACTGACTTGAACCTGAGAGTGCGTTTTATTCCTTTTCATCCGGGTCCTCTGATCCACAATGGCTGTTGATGCCTTCTCTGTCTTCTATGGACAGAAGAACCCAGCAGACGCCTTTGCCTGCTGTTCCACTGATTGCATGGCCTCCTTTCTCAACAAGGAGGAATGGGGAGCCTGAGAGGAAGCTGATTACAGGCATTAGAAGGCCTTGGCTGTGGCCAGTTACAAGAAGTCCCACAGAGCTCCATCATAGGACACGTCCCTGGTGACCCTCCTCCAAGAGCAACCATGTGGATTCCTGGCTGGAGCTTCCGAGAGTTTTGGCCACTTGGGAGAATTTATTGTGTTCTCTGAATTCATAATTACAGAGCACCATGTCATGAATTCTTGTGAGGTCCCCTGAGGAGAATTCCTTAAGAGCGTAATGGAGTCAAGTCAGTTATTTCCCACATCCTAGACCTCGAAGCCACACAACAGGAGGGATTGCTCCAAAATGCAAAACAAGCTGCGGTCATTGCTGTCTGCCATTTTGCCCTGTACTTCTTGGAGCCGCGTTCAGAGCTTCTCGGACCTGGTGTAAGTGCCTTGATTTGGCACAATATCGAGGTTTTTTTGTTTGTTTTGTTTGTTTAGGACAAATTGGAAACCCAGGTTGCATCCAAACAAAATATGAGTTGCTCTTACATGTGGCCACTGGAGGGCAGCATAGTCTTAGGAGCACATGATCCAGTCAAAGTAGGAAATTCCCAGGGAAAGTTTATACACTGGAATTCTGGGACTAAATTGTAAGTGATTAGAAGACACTTCTGAGATAGCAGCTTTAATTTAGATGTGAGGATTTTTACTTAAGTGTGGTCTATAGATTTTATATAAGATATAATTGTTTGAGGCAGGCATGGTCTGTAGATTTTATATAAGATATAATTGTTTGAGGCAGGCATGAGGGGTCAATCAGTTGTATGGCAAGAGGTTTATTCTGTGAATTAAAGTGCTGTTTTTTTTTTTTAAAGTCCTAGTATACAAGATATAAAAGCGCTAAATTACAATATCCCCCACAATTAAGCCTGAGACACCAGGAGTGTGTTCACAGGCCCTTATGCAAATCTTGGGACACTGGGTTCTCCACAACTGACCGATTCCCGCTACGGCCTCATCAGGCAGGAAAGACTTAGATTTTTTTCCTTCATATTTTGGGGTAACTTTAGTATAAGCCTGAAGCAAGTGGGGGGATAGGAGGAAGAGAGGGATGAAGCATGCGACTCTATGTTTAAAAACCCACCAGCAGAGGTCGCCACCACAGGCAGGGCCCTGCCCACTTCCAGATGCATTGGATATCTGGCCTTTTATAGCTTTCTTAGGATACCAGGGAGGAGATGGGATTGAGCAGCCGTCAGTGCCCAGCATGCCTAAGTTCTCTTTCCGTATGTCACTGCTTGTTGGGAAGGCGTTACACACGCACCGTTTCCCCTACTTCTCTTTTCGTGGATCTTTCAGAACATAAACTGTCCTTAAAGACGTACCTTTAGCCAAAGTCCTTCAGAGCCTGGAGTGTAACTGAAGATCAGAGAGCAGGCAGTTGCTAACCTGAGGCACTTTTCAGTTAAGCCCAGACCTCAGTGTGTCCAGGAAAAATCTCTTTTTCTATCCCAAATTGATCATCTCTAAAGTTTCTCCCTCTGTTTTCTTGCAAACCCCTGAGTGTAAACTCATTCCCCTGGACAGAGACCGACACCACCTTTACTCTGCTCATCCAAGTGACCTCCTCGGATTCCTCTTTATCTGAAACTCTAGCCATCCCTTTGAGTCCCATAAAGGGATCTCCTAAAAGACATCGCCCAAGCTGTTCTCCTTCCGAATAGTTCTCTGCACTTGCAGAAGAAGGGCCACAGTCCTCTTTCCTGCCACCCCTGTGCTCCCCTTCCTACCAGGTCTCAAGGAAATAGTCTCCCTCCCTCCCCTTTGTCCATCCTGCCCCCAGCAGATTCTATCCCCACTACTTCAGCAGCAACCTCTACAGTGAGCCTTCGTCCTCAGGAGCCCAGTGCTCCTCCCCCACATCACAGCCCTAGATCCATGACAGATGTGTTGATCTGAAACCTCCCACCCTGCAAAGATTTAAAAACAAATTTAATTATCTTTGTCACTTTAAGATGTTCAATCTGATTTGCTTGTTAGCCTGTGGAGGCTATAAAAGGTGTATTAGAGAGGGGGCCCAGCTGAATGGAGTCAGGGAACGGCCTGTGAGGGTGACCTCTGCTCCTCAGTTTTCAAGGACAGAGCAGTGGTACTCCGTTTCTCCCTATGTGTGGGAAAAACACACACACAAACATACACACATGCACAACACACACATACATACACATATTCACACATGCATACACATACACACATATGCATACATATATACACATATAAACACACACACATAAACACACACACACATGGTGGAGGTGGGTAAGGCAGGGTCTCTCATTGTCCCAGATCTAGTTAAATAGTCCAGTCCACCCAATAACTTACCTTTCTTTACTGTGCCAGTGCTGGAATTACAAGCACGTGCCACCAAACCAGGCCTTTTGTCATAGGTTCTATGGACAAAACTCAGGCCCACCTGCTTGCAGGCGAGGTGTACTGACTGAGCCATTCCACAAGCCCTCTTTTGGAATAATACCTTCTCCTAAGTTCTCTAGAATACACACTCCCTCTCTGCCATCTTACCTCAGGTTCTGGTGGCCCACATCCTCTTTAAATGAGGGACCTCTTTAGTCATTAGCTCCTTAGTTTTCTCTGAACTCACTTTTTACAGAGCTCACCCAATCCTACATTGTTAGGCCTCTTTGCCCTCAACCCCACCGTTTCTAACCCTCAGCCCTTCTCCAACCTATGACCATGGCTTTCCTTTCCACACCTGTACACTACAGCTCAGGAAAAACTGACAAAAGTGAAGCTCATCTTTCCTGAACAGCTTCCCCAGCCCCGCATCCCCATCCAGACCATTCCTAAAGTCTCTCGGCAGAGTTTCCGCCATCCAGACCTAACGTGTATGAATAGATTAGACTTCATTATAGACATTCTGACAAACACTCTACCTCAACCTGCCAACACCTGGACTTCTGCAACCTTGTCAACCTTGGGTCTCTACCATCAGTTTCTTTCTTCCTCCTTCTATCCCAACTAACATTTGTCCATTAGCTCTCTCTTTCAAATTGGCCTACGCACACAAAAACAAAACTGGTAATGTTAGTTACTTCTAAACCAAGTGGCTGGAAATAAGAAGAGAGGGAAGGCGAAGCTCAAGTTAGGTGCCTCTAGTCCTTCAGAAACTATCACCTAAGAAGGATGCTCAGGTCCAATACCATGTGGTATCTATTAAACTATTCACAAGAATCAATCTAGATGTTTGCCAACACATAAATGGATAAAGAAAACATGGCTGGAGAAATGGCTCAGAGGATAAGAAAAAGAAAGGCATATCTCATTTTCTCTCATAAGTGGATTCTAGATTTTGTATGTGTGTATTTGTGTATGTGTGCAGTCTATATGTATCATTTATGTATATATAAATATTAATATGCATAAAGGATCACTTTATATAAATACATAATGTGAAGGTAAAAGCAGCCTTATGGAAAAGGAAGAGGGCCAGTAAGAAAGGAGACAGACGATGAATCAAAGTGCATGACGTATTTGTTGGTGCTGGCTCACTGTTTAGTCAACTTGACACAAGGTGGAGTCATCTGGGAAGACAGAACCTTAATTGAGAAACCGCCTTCATCAGATTGGCCTGTGGGGCCAGTTTGTTGTGAGGACATTTGTTTGATGACTATCTGGTCATTTGTTTGATGACTATCTAATCGTTTGTTTGATGACTGACTATCTGATCATTTGTTTGATGACTGACTAGCTGATCGTTTGTTTGATGACTTTGAGTGCTCAGCTCACAGTGGGTGGTGCCACTCTGTAGGAGCTTCCGGGTTCTTTGAGAAAGCTGGCTGAACAGGCCAGGGGAGCAAGCCAGTAAGCTAACAATTCTTCATAGCCTCTCTCACACCCCATTTTCTTTTAAAACCTTTTATTTTAAAACATGTATTTTATTTTAAAATTCTTTTATTGATTTTTTTTTTGTGAATGTCACATCATGTATCCCAATCCCACTTATCTCTCCACCTGTTTCCATCTGCCCTCAGCCCTTGCAATCTCTCCCCAAAAGAAAAATAATAAACAAGCAAAACAAAATCTCGTCCTGCATCTGCACTATGTCACAGTGTGTCCCCACAGGATACCCTTCTGTCCACACTCTGCTTGCAAATGATCATGGCAGTGAGTCATGGATCTGGTTCAAGGCCTCTGGCTTCTGCTACATTGTCAACACTGGACCCTCACTAGAACACTTGTCACATATCTTGTTGCCCCGTGTCATGAAGATCCTGCAGCTTTGATTCTATAGGACTGCCCCCTTCCCATGCTTCAGTGGTTCACAGATGGGGTAGGTGTTGGGGTCGAAGTCCTGGATCTGGGCCTGGTGGTTGCTAAGTTGGTCAGCCTGCCAACTCCTCTGCACCCGCACCAGGGTGAGCTCTCTATGCTGCCCTTGGGGCCTGCTCACCTGTGCCCATGACACCGGGGCATGGCTCTACCATGCTGCTCAAGTGAGGTGCAGAGAGCTCTCACACCCCGTTTTAAACAAGTCCTTTTATCTATGAAGTTCATCCTTCCTGGTTCCGAAGTATCTCCATAGGTCCCAATCTGAGAATCACTCCTTCCCCTCTTTATGTCCTGGCCTTGGCCCCCCTGACAAGGCTACTCATCTTAGCCCCCTTTTGAAGTTGTGAATATAGCTGTTCTTCACCAGATCTGTTTTATACCCTGTCCTACTTTGTCCTCTTTCTGCGATAAATACAATGATTGACCTAGGGGGAAAGGTAAATATATACTCAGTGCAGGAGTTAGAAGCAGAAGCCATGGGAGAATGCTGCTTACTTGTTCGTCCCAAGGCTGACATCCAGCTACACAGTCCAAGCTTACATGCCCCGGGACACTACCAGTCATCATGGGTGGGGCCCTTATGGCTATTAGCAACCAAGAAACCGCATCATAAATTCGTACACAGACATGCTTCACGGTGGCAATTCTTCATTTGACAATTTGCCTAGACACAGAGGAGTGCGTGTCTAGGCAAATTGACAATAAAACTAACCAGGGCATTTTTCTTAATTTGAAATATTTCATATGATGAAACCTTGTTAAGTGGTTGCTGAGTAGCATAAATCTTTGTGATATCAAGAAATCCAAGCTTAGAACTGGGTGGGTACAAGCCTGATGATAATACTCGTCATCATTGGTGTTCATTAAGAAAAAGAAAGCTTCTTTCAGCCTTTGAAGGAGGGTAACCCTGTAGGAGGACCAGCAGTCTCAATTAACCTGGACCCCCAAGATCTCTCAGACACTGAACCACCAACCAGGCAGCATACACCAGCTGATATGAGGCCCCCAACACATATACAGCAGAGGACTGCTGGGTCTGGGTTCAGTCAGAGAAGATGCACCTAACCCTCAAGAGACTGGAGGCCCCAGGGAGTTTAGAGGTCTGTTTGGGAGGGTAGTTGGGACATCCTCATGGAGACAAGAGGGTGGGGAGGATGTATGGGATATGAAACAGATGGAGGGTGGACGGGGGGGAGGGAAATAAAATCTGAAGTGTAAAAATAAATAAATAAATGATAAAAATAAATAAATCTAAAACAAAGAAGCACAAAGCTCGATGAACTCCCCATACCAGTGCTGGGGACCATCAGCTTTTGTTACAGAACCATGCAGAGGGCTTGCCATGATACGTGTCCCTGGCCTTAAGCTGAGTTCCACTGATTAAGTCTTCAGGGAAGGATCTAGCCCTGTGAAGCTGAAGCAAATGTCCCCAAGTAATTGTGTGTTCACTGGAGTTTCACAGCCCCTAATCTGATGGGTTCCTGCAAGCCTGGGGGTTAAGGAAAGGCAGAGAATCCCCGAGGACTCTCAGCCTGTTGTCTGGTCAGTGTTCTTTGGCTTCTGCTTGTCCTTCGCCCCTGATGCCCAGCTTTGTCCCCGTGCCTGGCATGCCTCATCCTCCTGGCAGTGTTTGTCCTGTCTCCCCTTTCAGGACACTGGCAACTGAGTTGTCAGACTCTGACACCCTGCAGAGACTGGCACTACCCACCCCATAGATTGCAGAGTGCCTCAGACATCAACAATAACCTCATCTTCTTCTAGTCTCCCCTTCTTCCCGGTAACTGCTGCAGACAAGCGATTATCCTCTGTGCTGTAGACATGGGGATCCTGTAGCAGGGAAATGTTGAGACTTGCATAAGCCACTGACATATTAATAGAGTTAATTTCAAAAGCCCTCTCATCCAATGACCCCTTGGCACTCCCAGGGACCATTATGTCAATCAGCAAGTCAATCAATTAATCATCAAGAATTTACTGAATGCCAGTTAGACATCCAGAAGCGTCTTGTTTATCATCTGCTAGCTGCACTGGGGCCTGTGCAGGGCTAGGTTCTGTGTCCTTACATTATCCCTGATCTAGGATCTAATTCTGTATCATGCCGTCCATAGCTGGCTGCCTTCATGGTCATCCCAGGTTCCTGAGCTATATTTTACATGAACATCATTGTTTACTGCATAATTTTGTTGCCCTTAATAATGTGAAGAGAAGGGGTAGGTCAGCTGCTTAATCCTCCAAAGTGACTGACCATGCAGCGGTCACTGACTCTACTAGATGCTCCGTGGGCTGTTCATTAAATTAAAATTAGAAAGTCTAGAATGGCAACAGAGATGGCCGAACATGTAAGAGCACTAGCTGCTCCCACAGAGGACCCTGGTTTGGTTCCCAGGACTCACCTGGCTGCTTGCAACCCTCCACGCACATTTCCAGTCCCAGGGGATCTGATGCCACCTTCCAGCCTCCACAGGCACCAGGCACATACGTGGTGCGCAAACAAACACATAAGCAAAACACTCACGCACAGCAAATAAATAAGTCGTCTCTGAAATGAGAGATTCCGCAGATGAGTATGTAACTTTATGAAAGAAACCATCCTCCTTCCTCCAAATCCACATACACCCAAAGCCCCAGTTTTTATCCCAAAAGACATTTTGTTTTTAGAGTTTGGAGTCCTTTTACAGATTAGGGTTATTATTTAAATGGGGGTGCATCTAACCTGCAGCCCATGGGGAGCATGCATCCCACGACAGCTATGAATGGGGCCCAACACATTTAGCCACAAGGGCAAAAGGTTGAATACGCCTGAACACCCCCAAATCCACAATGCCTTTCTGAAATCAGTCAACTACTCAACACCCGCACAAAGAATATAGTTCCAAACATGCATCTCTCCCTTTATTCTCCAATAATTACATAGTGACCTGTGACCACAAACACACAACTTACAAAGCCACTGAAGATTTCTGTCGGTTTATTTTTTTTTATGAGTCAAGGCACATAAAACAATAATTCTCTCTTAAAATGTCAACTCAAATTAGAATTTCTGTGCCAAGAATGCCACATACCCATTCTCCTAGGTCACCCAGAGTACTCTAAACATTGCAGATTGCCAACAAGGACTAGGCACCTCAACAAACCAGATAAGGTATGAGTGTTTTAGACTGCCTGCCTCTTTTCTGAGAGTTCATGAATAACTCTCGGTAAAAGTAGCCCATAAACTTGACCCCACCATTGATTGCACATTGATGGTACTAAAAATTTCTATGCAAAATGTCATTGGCTCCTCCCAAGTTTGAGACATGGTAGCAGCCATATGTGGTTATTTCTAATAATAGCAGTGGTCTACGGTTTCATCCATGACAGGTTCTGGAGTGCATGCAGTATTAATTCATGCCACCATGCATTGTATAGAGCCCAGTTCTCTGAGGAGACCTGGCACCCAGTTTTGCGAGCTTTTCTCTCCAGACTCTATTTCCAGCTGGTGGTGTTGCTCCCTCAGCTTTCAACAGCTTCCCCTAATGACATCTCCGAAAGGGCCGGGAAACAGCAGTATATTGCTGCTGTCCATTTCTGGGGATTGCAAATGGGTCCCAGGTTCCACTCATAAAATGAGTACAACTTTGCTGAGTTATGCCAAGCCAAAGTCATTTGGATTTCTCAGCAGCCGTGCCGCTGCTTTATGTGAAACTGCAAACAAATATAATCTCTAAGGAGTTATTTGGATATTGGATATTTATTGGAAGAAGTTTATTAATTGAATCATGTTTGTGGGACAAATTAATACATGTATAATAAAAGATGAGTTATGATTTTGTGATTTTATTCTGGGAGAGGGATAAAGTTTATTTTCTCTCATGGCTTACAATAGAATGTCCAAATAATGTCAGGTAGAACTTGCTTTTGGCTCTTTAGAATTTTGCTTTGGTGTGAACCCGGCATACCATTTTTAATTGCACTTATTTCGCTTGTTAAAGTGGACCAGGATTGGTGCTTCCAGATCCATCCAATCTTCTTTCATTTATTTATTCTTCCTGTGTGTGTGTGCGTGTGTGTGTGTGTGTGTGTGTGTGTGTGTGTGTGTACATACACCTTTCAAGAATCAGTTGTCTCTTCTTCCTGTTGTTACATCACACTCTTGTCTAGCTGGCTTGTGAGTTTCTGGTCTATTTTCCCGTCTCTGTCTCCCGCCCCACACTAGGAATTCTGGGATTGAATACGTGTGTCACTGCATCTGTCTCTTTATGTGAGATCTGGAGATAACATTCAGGTACTTAGGCTTGGAGGCAAGGGCTCTCCCCATCTGAGCCATTTCCTTATTTAGCAGTGACTCACTTGAAGAGAACAGACTTTCTATGACTATTTAGATAGATTACTATCTAACCAGACACAGCCGGTATGAGCAGAGATAGCACATGTGGCCTCTCTCATCTCCCAAACTGGGCATGAGCTAGTGATATTTGTCAACAAAACTTTTGGTAAGATCAAAGTACTGTAGAGATCCGGGCAATTTTTATGACCACCAAACTCTATGTGTGGGTCTTTTATATGACTTCTGTGTTTTCCATAGCATAAAAGGTTATTATCATAACCTTGGGAAGAGGATAAAATTCAGAAAAGTTATATAACATATGAAGTATTTAGCTCAGTATCTAACCATTTTTCAGTAACTATTCATGAAAATTAATATTTACTTTCCTAAGGGGAACACAGTTGTTACTAAATGAGAGAATTTGAGTTCAAAATTAAACACCATAGAATAATTTAGGTAACAGACAGCTTCAGTTTTAACACAAGATTTATTTTAATTGTGTTTATTCAAGAAGCTATGGCAACTGTTGTAAAAGCTATATTTGCTAATAATACTAAAATTAGCATATGAGTGTTCACCTATGTGTAGCATTGTTTTTTTTTTCTTAATATTTAGTTGCCAATTCTTTTACTTTTGGTTTTCACATTGTATGCTGTCATGTTTTTAAGAAAATCCCTAGACTAAGAGTTCACTTTGTTTGCTCTGTGGTTGAGAAGGAGTTAACAGCAAGGGAAATGAAGTTGAAACAAAGCAGCTCTGCCTCAGAGAAGAACAGAACATTTCCCTAAAAGCAGAGGCTCCCAGCATAACCTTATACAGCAAGAGTAAAACCTAAGTCTAAACATGGGATTTTCTTTGGGCTGCACATTTGAATCCTGGGTTACTTTTGATGGACGTTTGGGCATCTGCATCCAGTGATTTAAAGACACTCTGAGGACATTTTTCTTACCAATCACATATGTTATAAGTAGGTGAAAAAGTACGACTGGAAGAATTTAAATGCTTATTAGAGAGTCAGTAAATGGCCATTTTTTTTTCATTTATGAAAAAGGCAGGGGTTCTGTTTAGACAGTGATGAAGGGTTTCAAGTGCAGGCTTTCTGAGTGCCTTCTCCCTCAGAGTAGAGTGCTTAGAACCATAGCAGCCTCCCATTGGTCCTGCCCAAGCTCTGCTCCCACCCAAGCATCTCTGGACCAATCTGTTCCTAAGAATGTCACCATATACTTCTTCCTCCTCCCATCAAAGTCATCCAGTCACTCGATGACTAAAGTCCTCTCACTTAGTAACAACTGTGGTGCCCTTACAAAAAAAATGTTAATTTTAGCGAATAGTTACTGAAAAATTGTCAATAAGTCCCAAAGGGCTTCAGTCTGCCATTGATAGGAGGTTCAATTTGATGAGAATTTTCTCAGAAAAGCATTTCATTAGTTTTTATGATGATCACTAGCAGGCTGTTCATTTGGCTTCCTCAACTGAGAAAAATGGCTGGGTGGGTGGAAGGATGGATGGATGGATGGATGGATAGATGGATGGATAGATGGATGGATGGATGGATGGATGGATGGATGGATGGATGGATGGGATTACACACAAAGGGGTCACTAAATTAGCCATTATGTTGAGTTTTTGGAAATTGAATGGAAAGTCCCAGAGTGAATGTTCTTGCCTGTATTATTTTAATGTTTAAATTCAAGAGAGATATAGCTCAGGATATGTTAGCATGGTGATTTTGTCAAAAATACAGGATTACATCCAAAAGTGAAGGGCTCTGGGTCATGACTGTGCCTGAGATGGTTTGAGAGCAGAGTGTGGGTCTATGGGGATGTGAACAGCATATGCAGAGATTTCTGGAGAGCAACTAAGTTCAGCTGAACTTTTGGAAAGTGCGGAACCAGAGCATCAAACTGTGACTAAAATTAACATATGATACCAGGCATGATGGTGAACAAATTTAATCCCAGTACTTGGGAGGCAGAGGCAGGTGGATCTCTGTGAGTTCCAGGTCAGCTTGGTCTACATAGAGAAAGAATTACAGGACAGGCAGGACTATGAATAGAGACTGTTTCAAAAAACCAACAACAAAATTAGCTTATAATTCTAACCTTGTTTGCCCAGCTCTTAAATCATTTTATACGTGACCACATCTCTATAGCAAGCCTGAGAACTTCAGAAAACAGAATGTATGCCAGCTTTGATTTCCCTAAAGGATCTGTCAATCAAGGGCTCACCGTGTTGATTGACTGACAGCCACTGCTCAGCAGTGACCTCAGCTGCAGAAAAGGGAAGGAGCTGATGCTCCAGGTCATGAAGGAGAACGACATAGAGGCCTGTATCCTGGCACATCACTGACAGCCCAAGATAGAAATATCCTATGAGACAGATACAAGTCAGATCCTCCCAGTATTTGGGGATCTTGTAACAGAGACAGGAGATTTGGTGGATAAAATGTCAGAGACTTTGTGGAGGAGGCCCAAAGTATAATCAGATGAAGACATAAACAGACATTTCCCAGGGATTACCTGCTCGTCACCAACAGTTCCTGAGAATGAGCTTTGGCACTGCAGAGTTCCCTGTCTTTCAGGAAACTTGCCACAATTCTTTATCTCATTAACTCATTCACTGTTCACTCCCATATCTAATTTAGATGTTAAATTTGGTGTGACAGGTACTGACGCTTAATGCTACAAATAAAATAAATAATATGCATGATGTCTACCTTCAAAGCTGAAACAAACTTGTAAGCAGATAAAATAATACATCGAATACAGTACCGTGTGTACTTTAGTACCCTGTATATTGACAGTGTGGCTTAATAAAAAGGGATTTTGCAAACGAGAATTAGCTTTGAATGCAGATGTGACCATTCATTTTTGCTATATGGCCTGAACTGTTTGAGCTTGTTTTTTGTTTTTGTTTGTTTGTTTGTTTGTTTTTCATCTGTAATGATGCCTGTCTTGAGAGACTGCTGGAAGAACAGATTTTGAAACAACAGCATACACAGTGTACACTGGATATTTCTATGACTCCTTTCCCTGAGTGTTATGTGTTATGGACAAGCACAAATAGCTACCTGTTAAAGAAAGAGCAGACTTCATCATGCAGTAGGCAACACTTTTGTTTGTAATCATAAAGAATATAATGATTTCCTTGTTTAATCATTTGTTCACAACATAGTTAAAGAGCATTATTTATGCTCTAGAAACTGTCCCAGATGTTGGGGCTAGGGTGATGGGGATGTGAGAGACATGGCCCTGGTTCTTGTAGAGCATAGCTACCAGTGGGAGACACAAACCAAAGCCAAAAAAATGGACGTGACAGCAATGAGCTGGGAGGTTGGTGTGGGGAACTAGAACTCTCACATGTTCCCAGACACTTCCAAGACTATACCTTCCCGAGGCAACTCCCTTTGTTTGAACATAAAATTCTATAGGCAAGGGATCAATTTCAAGACCGTAACCTGAATTTTCAAAGCAGAGTTCTGGCCTATTTCAGTGACTCTTTTGTTTTCCTTTCTTTCTTTCTTTTTCTTTCTTTTTCAAACTTTTTTTATTTTGTGTGCATATTGGGGGGACAGAGCATGTGCAGGTAACATGATACACGTGTGGTCAGAAGACAACTTGCTGAAGCCGATTCAGCAGGCTTGGCAGTGCTCACCCTTCCTGCTAAGCCGTCTCATTCACCCGGCTTTGTCTTTCTGAGACAGTAGCAATGTAGCACTTTACAGCCACCGTGCAGTACTCAGGGATCAAACTCGGGTCTTCATGCTTGCAGGAAGTACCATTACTGGCTGAACTATTTTGTCTGGCATGCATAAAATTCTAGCTCAGATCTCTAGAAATGCCTATTGTAGCGCGCTACCTCGCCGATAAGGAGAACGCCACACTCAGGATTCTTCTGACAGCATTTATTGAACAGCTCTTCAAGATGGTGAGATGGAGGGAAGGACGCCGAGCTCAGAAAACCCGCTGCTTAAATAGAGCTTTGTGAGACGTGCAGATCCCTCATTGGCTCAAATCTTTCATCCAATTGTCATACTCGGTTTTCGAGCCATGCCCAGGCGCATTCTCAAGTAAAGCTTCCATGAAGAACCAGGAAGCAGAAGCCTGCGCCATCTTTTAATGGCAAATGCGGCTCCTCACATCTCCCCCTTCCTTATTAAACTGCAACAACAATCGAGGACTGTTAGGTTGCCGATCTAGCCCACCGTTCTACCGATAGGCGTTCAAGGCAGTTAAACAGTACGAGACCCTACACACCTTTTATCCCATGCAATGGGAACCTGAGCTCCGGGAAGTGTGGAGGACCACCACTAGGATACCTGGTGCAATGGGAACACGAGCCCTCAGGATATCCTATTAAGTGATGGTGTCTCATTGTTTAAGCAGATTCAACCAGGCTTGAGGGGATGTTCCCTGCTCCACGGCAAGCAATGCTTGCGTGATCACCACCTTATCCTTTTGATGTTGTTGTTTGAATTTCCAGAGCAACCAGAGGGTAAGCAGCACTAACCCAAAGATCATGCAGCCAATTAACCCTACCCTCACCTCAGTCCCCAAGTCCAGGGAATTGGGGCGCTGACTCCTCATTAACTTCTTCAAGCTGAACATGGGCGTTGAGATATTAGAAGAGGGATGAGGGGAAGGGTAAATTGAAAGCATCTGAAGTCTGTCTTAACTGCATCCAGCTGGAATCCAGGGCATCAGTGAACATGCAGGTGATAAGATTCATTCTCCAAAGCTGTGTATTCTGCAATATACAAATCTCAAAACAAGTTTTAGTATCAAGATAAATTATTTTGATTCTCTGAAATCTAGTGTTCTGGAGGCCTACCTCTGTCATGTCTGATCCATATAATTCTGGAAGACATAACTACCTTAATGACCTCATCAGAAAACTCATAGAAAAACCTTTTTTTTCCAAATTAACCTTTCCTTAAGCCAGTAACCAGAAAAACCTTTACATTGAGTTTTTATCCAGAAAAATATAACTATATACCTCAGAGTCACACCCATTTTGAAAGTTAAATCAATTAACATCATTCTGCTTAGCTCTCTGTCTAGAGCAGCCTTCTATTTATTCCTTGCGTCTTTAAAGCCTTTTTCATCTGTTTTTACTCACTTATTTCTTGCCCCATTTTTGTTACTATAACCTTTATTTATTTATCTGTTTAGCTCTCTTGACTCAGAGCAGCCTGCAATTTACTCCTTGCATCTTTAAAACTTTTTTTCATCTGTTTCTGTTTACTTATTTCTTGCCCCGTTTTTGTTACTATGCAATCACCTTTGTTTCACTCCCGAATTCAGCCAGCTCCGTCAGTCGACTGGTTCTCCAGCGCAGGGTGTCTTCCACTGTATCCCGCTTACTGGAGTTCAAACGTTGAGACTCTGTCCAAATTAGCCTTTCCTTCTTAGTTTTCTTCTCTATCCTAGTTTTCTTTTCTATTTTATTAGCGCTCTCTCCCTTTTCTGCTTCTGATAGGCTATCTTGTTGTTAAGCCAAACAAGATCCACCATACCTTGCAGAAAAGCGTCTAGACTCTCCGAGCCGTCAGTTCTGAATCCTCTGTGAGCCAACAGGGTCCTTCGTGACTGGTCAAAACTCCAAGATGTTCGACTTCATCCCGGGTTTCAGTTCCACTTGTGACGTGCTACCTCGCCGATAAGGAGAACGCCACACTCAGGATTCTTCTGACAGCATTTATTGAACAGCTCTTTAAGATGGTGAGGTGGAGGGAAGGATGCCGAGCTCAGAAAACCCGCTGCTTAAATAGAGCTTTGTGAGACGTGCAGATCCCTCATTGGCTCAAATCTTTCATCCAATTGTCATACTCGGTTTTCGCGCCATGCGCAGGCGCATTCTCAAGTAAAGCTTCCGTGAAGAACCAGGAAGCAGAAGCCTGCGCCATCTTTTAATGGCAAATGCGGCTCCTCACAGCCTATAGCAACAACAAAAAGAGGACTCAAGAAAAGAAAACCATCCTTTACAAGGTAGAAATACAATTGTAAATGAAACAGAGATGCAGGACCAGCCATTGGAAAGATGCCTACTTTGAATGGATTAAATTTTATTTAGAAACTTTCCTTTAAATATGTCTATCTCTCTATTTGGGGCTTCTTGATTTTTGTTTGGCTGCCAACTCAGGTTTTAAACACATTCCATTGGATCTGATGGTGAATTCTACCCAATTAACAAATGTAACCCTGGGCTCACAGTGATAGAAGTGCCGGGTGATTCCCCATGCCTTCTTCATCCTCAGCCCTGCATACAGCCCCTGAGACCTGATGCTTCTTTTCCTCCATCCTCATCAAACAAGTGGCTATCCTGGGAGGCCTCAGAGCCAGCTTTGACCCTATATTAGGCTCCACTTGGGCTTCTCCTTGACAGGTAGTTTCATAGAGAATCTAATTCTTTTCTCTGGTGTGTTTTAACTACCCAAAGGATGAGGCAGGCTGCCGGAAATACACTTGATGTCTGTGACAGCTGGGCCAGCCCAAGATCCACAAACACACGTCATAGTCATCTGCTGCGCCTGTGGGCAAGGAAGGCAGGTCTGTGGCCACAGGAATATGTGGCAGAGGGTCAGCTGCCTAGGTGGGTCCCCTGTCAGACTTCAGATGGGAAGAATCACTGGGCTGCACATTCAGAGCAAGGGTGTTGCTTAGGTCAACCTGATAGGAGGAAGCTGTCAAGTCCAAAATGCAAGGATGGAAGCAAAGTTGTTTTCATGGGTTTTGGACTCCTTAGACTTCTGCTGGGTCACAACTGAGCTGGGAGAGGTGACTTCTTGCTTCAAATGCTCTGCATCCAGCATCTCATCATCTGTGGGGGAGAGGTTGGTAGGTTGCAGTCTCAGTGACAGTGGAAACAGACATGGCCAGAAATGGCAAAAAGCTAACATTAAGTCTAACATAGCTAACATTAACCTGGAGCTAAACACCCCAGAAGTTTGGCTGAGATATATGTATATAATATATATAATATATATTATAATATTTAATATATTTATATATTAATTAAAATATTAATTTCATTTGAACTATTAAAATAGTTTAAATAGTTTAAAAGCTAAACATCTAATATATATACATCTAATATATATATACACACATATATATACATATATATATGTGTGTGTATATACATATATACATATATACATATACACATATACACATATACACATATACACATATACACATATACACATATACACATATACACATATACACACATATACACATATACACATATACACATATACACATATACATATATGCATATATAGAAGATGTTTGGCTTTTAAAGTCAAAGCCTTTGAACACCTATGTAAGAATGAGATGATCTTACAGAAGATGCCTTATACCTGGAGCTTTAGGCTTTAGGAAGATTCTCATGAACCATTGACTGATGAGCCATTTACTGGTCATTCAATCTCAGACCAATAAAAAGATGAGCATATACTGGTCATCCCAGAAGTCCTTTAGCATGGGCCTTTGTAATGAATTGTAAAGAATTATAATGTAAAGAAAGTCATTTCTTTAAAACACTTCAGGGGTCTATGTTAATTATACATGGTACTATTTACATAAGGACATTGCCTTCTGTATCCCCAACTCTCCTTTATAGCCCTCCCCACCATGTCCCCATTCTTCCCTAGATATTTCTAATTTTACATCACCCATACAAACATGTTTTATGTATCAATATAAAATCTCTAATTGGGCTTAAGACCCACTCGATGAAAAGAAATCCTGCCTGGTACTATAAATCTCACCAACTCCCCAGGGCTGGTGAGCTCATTGATCTTGGAGGAAACCTACAACCACCACTTGACTACAGCAGCACAATCCCTAACTACAGCCTGGATGTTTGTCCTTGTACCACAAATAAGGGCACTCCTCGGCCCTCATCCCAAAAACTTCTCTTTGTAACAGATGGAGACCACCACAGAAAACCACCTTTTCTGTGTGTCATAGTCTCTGTTCTATTGCTGTGAAGAGACTCTGTGACCAAGGCAACTTTTTTGAAAGAAAATATTTATTTGGGGACGTGTTTACAGTTTCAGAGGTTTAGTCCATTATCACTATGGAGAGAGCATGGTGACATCCAGGCAGGTGCCGGAGCAGCAGCTGAGATCTAAATTATGATCTAAAGGCAGAGAAGAGGTGGAGGGGCAGAGACAGAGACAAAGAAAGACAGAACTACTGGGCCTGACATGGGCTTTTGAAACCTCAAAGCTCACCCCCCCCCATGACATACCTCCTCCAACAGGGCCACACCTCCTAATCCTTATAATCTTTTCAAATAGTTCTATTCTCCAGTGACTAAATATTCAAATATATAAGCCTACGGGAGGGGGCATTCTCATTCAAAGTACCACACTGTGGTATGGAATAGTTTGAGATAGGCTGTTGTTTGATCTACTTTAAAGGTCTGGAAAAATTCTCCTGTGATGCCATCTGGGCTCAGATTTCTTTTGGTTGAGATATTTTCAGATGTCATTTCAATATCATTGGTTGTTTCAGATCTGTTATAACTTTTATGTATTACTGTTAAATCACTTATCTTGGTTTAACTTTGGGAGGACATACATAAGCATTGAAAACATCATCTTTTTCTTGTAGATTGGGTCCCGATGGTTTTCTGAATTTCATTGGTATTTGTTAGACTGTTTCCCTTATTTTAACTTTGTTAATTTGAGTCCTTTCTTGCCATTGGTTAGTTTAGCTAGGAGTTTCTTAAATTCATGTTCTTAAAGAGCCAACTCTTTAAAACAAACTCCTTTCTCCAAAATGTCAGAAACATGATGCTATTACAATACTTGAAGGAAATTATAAATTCTGATGCACATTGATCACCAAGCCTAATGTGCCTATGAGAACCACACAGATATGATTTACTGGTTATCTACAGTGATATTTATTCTGCCTAAAACCCATGAGCTCGTTTTTATAATTTATAATTACACAACTTGTCAGGAGACTCAAACAGTAAGTGAAGGCATTTCTGAACCTCAACTAGTTCCCTTCATTTAACATGTCAGTGTAAGTAAGCACCAAAGTCTAACTATAAGTAAGCTCTGTCTCAGCCACACTTCCAAGGTTCATGTTATAAATTACATTAATAATTTAATAACATTGCTGGTGTAACGTTAAGCCCCGTAGTCTTACAGATGCTGTTCCCACTAGGCCATACTGCCAGTCCCTCCTAGATTTGAATCTTAGCTGTGTTCTTTGGGGCAAAAGACTTGTGTCTATGCCTCAGTTTTTGTCATTTGTAACGTGAGGGATAGTAATGGAGACTCATATTGGTATTTTTGAAAACTAATACATTTGTGTACTAGAAGAAATATACAAGCCATTATAAAGAATATGTTTCAGCATTATTATATTCACTAGGCCCTCTCTCTCTCTCTCTCTCTCTCTCTCTCTCTCTCTCTCTCTCTCTCTTTACCCAAACACATGCAGACATACATATACACATACTTGATGTAGTTGCACATTGGCATACAGATACACACACACACAGAGAGAGAGAGAGAGAGAGAGAGAAAGAGAGAGAGAGAGAGAGAGAGAGAGAGAGAGAGAGAGAGAGAGAGAAACACAAACACAACCAAATTTTCATCGTTGATGCGGGTCCCTAAGTTCTGTCAAACTCATCTTGAAAGAGTACCATGAACATCTGCCCACCCTTCAGCGCTGGCCTCAGCCACATGCATGAATGGTGTTGTCTAATTCAGGGACCGTAACCATAAATGCTGCTGAGTATTTAAACTACAGCTGGTAGAAACTGAGCTGTCATATAAGGGTTAAATACATCGTTTCAAAGAACTATGGCAAAATAACGTAAACATTCCATTAATATTTTTATTCAATATATTGAAGGAATATTATGGATGCATAGGGTAAATTTTTAATAATACTGTTTTCTTGTTCATACTGGGGATAATACCTAGCTCTTTTTCTGTGCTAGCTAAATGTTCTACCAAAGAGCTTGTCCCCAGCCTGTTTTTGTCCTGGGGGAAAGCATCTTGCTAATTTTCTCAGATTAGTCTTGAATTCGGTTCTACTACAGCCTGGGCAGACCCAGGATTGTGTGGTTTTTGTGTTTTGCATTGCATGTCTGTGCCACCAGACCTGCATTAATACAAGTATGAAAGTGAATTTTACCAGTTTCTACTTTTAAGATGGCTTCTGAAAAGTTTAGGGCTGCTGGTACAGTTAGTGTTGTTGGCTCACCTTCGGCTTCTGCTGGGGAGCACCAGCCCGCGCTTTTCCTAATGTTCTCTTTCATTTATCTCACGGGTCTGCCTGACCTCGTGTTCTTCTGCTTTGTGACAATTCCTTTGTCTACACCGGTTCCGAAAGTGCTGGCCCAAGAGCAAGCAAGCAAACACAACACAGCCTCATTTGTACTGAAGAGCCTTCACTAACTCCTATTTCTACCATGGAAATTCCAAACCGTGCCAACTCTGACAAGCTTCTCATCCCCCTGCCTCTCCAACCTTGTCTCCATGGCTCTCTGCCTCCTGCTTCACATTTTAGGATCCTCCTCAGTTGTTCTTGGTCTTGAGGCATTCACACATTTTGGAGTTTGCGCCTGTTGTCCCCTTTGCTTTGAATATGCTTCCCCTTTCTGCTCATTTTGGTAAAGTTTTATTTCTCTGCCAAAATCGAGCTCAGACACCAGCTCCTCTATGCAGGCTTCCCAACAATGCTAATCTCTATTTTACAATAGCCGTGTTATTTTGTATACTGAAACATTCACCTCACCACATGTTCTAATCACATGTCTCACTTAGGCCAGTGACAAAGAACATGACTATATCGTACCCGTCCCAGTATTGACACTCAACTACCTGGGCTTCAGTAAGGAAGTGAAGATAATACTTGTTCTTAAAGAGAGAGATGCAGGTTTATGAAATAAAAATAAGCAAACCAGTAGGCATAAAGCATGTTAGGAGGTGAGAGAGAGCGGGGCATATGTGTGTGGGGAGTGTCTAGATTCAGGCTGAGAAGTCGATGAATTTTAACTAAAATTTAGAGAGAGATGTAGCAACATGAGGCAAGGGTAATTACCTGGTTATGAAAGGTCTTCCCAGGGGGCCTTGCCTTTGTCATCTTAGCATAGCTGGGGCCTGACCCTCAAGCATATTCTGAAGCAAGCATGCCAACATTCCAGCAGCGTTAACACTAGCTGCTGCCTGAGGACAGAAAGGCAAGTTAACTAGAAATCTAATATCTGCCTTCATGGGGAAAGGAAAAACATGGGCAAGACTGAATACTTGCATTTTTCTAGGGCTGCTGCCTCTTCCCTTGGCATGATACCAGAGTGAGGCTCAGAGATCAGCTACTGACTGCAGGCCTCAGGTGTCTCACCTGCCCTGGCCCTGGGCCAGCCAGCCCTTCCTTGTGGGAGGGTTCTTTCTGGCCAGTGCTTTTATGGGCACAGTTTGTCTCTAGGCTCTTCTCTAATTTCTATTTCTGTCCCGCCCATTCAGAAAGACACATTCTTTCCTTAGATACGTTAATACCTTCTTTTGGGCTGCCCTAGCCTCGGCTCAGTCCATTTCTATGAGGTAACTCTGGATATTACTCTTCTCATGTTACTTGGTATCTGAGGTGAACCACAGAAGGCAAGCCCTTCCCATCACTGCCAAGGTCTTGGCCACGCTGAATCCCTGCTGCTGTGCACTTGACCTGGGGAACTGGGGAGGAGAAGGCAGGCTTCTCCAGTGAGGCAGGGTCAGAACCCCACCCCCTTCCCCTGACAGGTGGGAGGGGAGGTCATGATACTATGGCTATAGTTTGGTTCACTTAGGACTTGCCTACAGGCAGGATTGGTAATCATACTTTTGTGAAGGCACAAGTCACATAACTGAGGGAAATTTCCAGTGTCTAAAGTGATGCTCCCATTTACTGAATATCCCTAATGGACCTGCCTGGTGCCTTCCTTCAGTTCTAGAGCACGTGCCTAGCAGAGTACACGGGCTGTCCTGATGACTTCCGGGCAGTGTATCTCTTTCTAAAGACAAAGAGAACTCAGCAAATCTCTTTCCAAAGACAAAGAAACTGGAATTCTGTAATCTGTCACTCTTTAGATTGTTCAGTGTGTGCAGGGATGGAAAAAATTTAGCAGGGAAAGTTTTTTTTTTTATTATTGGATATTTTATTTACATTTCAGATGCAATCCCCTTCCCCCCACCCCCACCCAGGAACTCCCTATCTCATCCCCTCTCCTCCTGCTTCTGAGAGGATATGCCCCCACCCACCCTCCACTCCCACTTCCCCACCCCCAATTTCCTACACACTGGGGCATCCAGCCTTCACTGGACCAAGTACCTCCTCTCTCACCTATGCCCGACAAGGTCATCCTCCCCTACATATACAGCTGGAGCCATGGGTCCCTCCTTATGTGCTCCCAGGCTAGTAGTTTAGATACTGGGAGCTCTGGTTGGTATTATTGCTCTCCTCATGGGGCTGCAAACCCTTTCAGCTCCTTCAGTCTTCTCTCTTACTCCTCCATTGGGAACCCCATGATCAGCTCAGTGGTTAGCTGTGAGCACAGCAGGGAAAGTTTTAAGAGGGTGTATTATGTGCTTCTTAGGAGCTGCAGAACTTGAAACAAGAGTCAAACTTTTGGTTGTGTCTTGGCTTAAATCGTCTTTTAAATGCACATTGGTGGATGTTTCAGAGCCTGATGAGAAAGGGGACTTGGAAGGGACTCTAAGGTCCTTGGGGTCCATACTGGATTCTGCTGGGTCTCTGGCTGTGCAATCTTGAACAAGGACCTTAGCTCTCCCTGGCAAAGAGGAAGTTTCCGTGTTCATTCCTCAAACCTTTCAGAGCCCTACAACTCTGTAAGACTGCAGATGATTATGCCAGTCTGGTACATGGATCAAAGCCCAAATTTTTAAACTTTCTTCCTTTCCTCTTTCTCTTCCTCCCTACCCCACACCCCTTTCTTTCCAGCTTACAACAAAGCCATTAAAGTTATAGGCACAGGCTAGAATGCTAATCTCTCTGGCCACTTAGAAGACATCTCACAGAACAGTTCAGAGACTCAGTCTTACCTTCCCCAAAATGGGTTTAGCAGTCCTTACTCCTTGAGAGAGCTGGGGAGCAGTTGGGAACAACGCATTGTGCCTAGCTGATGTCAGACCATGTGGAGATCAGGACAGAGGGGAACTAGCACTTCCATGATTAAAATAACCAGAACCAGAAGAGATGGTCTGAGCAATTAGTGTTGAGCCCATGGACTGCCATGCTTCTGCCTGGCCAGCCTCTGGGGACAGCCAGGGATGAGGACACACCAGATCAGAAGGAGAGGTGGATGCTTTGGGGAGTGTAAGAAAGGTTCTGAGCACAGGTTTCTTCTCCTCCCTCACTGCTTCAGAGCTTCGCATCGCTGGCCCTTGCTGACAAGTTTTTAAGCCTTTGAGGCAGGGATGTCAAATACCACCATGTTGATGTTCTGGCCAATACAGCCATATTTTTCTCTGACACGATTGACAAAGGGGAAGTAGAGGAGCTTTGTGGAGAGACAGGAGTGACAGAAGAGCTGCAAGGCCTGAAAAGCGAGGCACATGGGATGCTAACAGGAGCAGAGCCAAGGGGATTCCATCCCTTGCCAGCATCCCTTGCCAGTTAGGCAGCAAGGTGATTTACTTAGGCAATAAGGAGAAAGATGTTACTGGGGATGGGGGCAATGTTCTAAGGAAGCTGAGGAAGACTCCTTGATAACTACCCAGGAAAGTAGGAAACTATAACATATATCCCCCCACACACATATACACACGTACATACATACACACACATACACATACATACATACACACACATACATACACACATAGGTATGCATACACACACACAGAGGCCCTGGATTAGTGACAGCATTGCTCAAGATGTACACTCTCCCTTCCCAGCAGCACCCCAGGCTGTGTGAAGTTTTCTGGGCCACCTTCATGCCATGCCCATAAAGAGCCCATGACCTCATCCCTCTCTGTGTTGCCAGGGCTAGAAACCAGGAGAAAGGGGAGAGGGAGGTGGACAGGCAGGAGGCAGCAAAGAACAGCAAGTTCAAAGAATTTAAACATGTGCGTATCTCTTTAGAATTCAAATGTACTGTTTGCAAGAGGATTATTATACTGCTCTCCTTGCTCTGTCTTCTCCCTCCCTGTTTTATACACACACATACACACACACACACACACACACACACACACACACACACACACACACACAAGTGCTTCTCCTGAAACTTAGGTCTAGAAAAATCCCTAAGCAGCTAACATATCCTCCCGGACTCAAGGCTATGACGTCTAGGCTTTAAAGGAGTGTGCTAGGCTGGCACTCCCTCTGCACACCACACCGAAGTTTCTCTCCCCCATTGATCCTTCCATCAGCACACTTTGATTTCACTATACCAAGTTCTCTCTGATGCACTCAGGCTGAACATTAGAGCTGTGGCTACCTTCACTCTGGGCACAGCCCTTCCCCCTTCCTGCTAGCAGCTGCTGCCTGGGCGTGTTACTGCACACCTACAATGCCAGGACTTGGGAGGCTGAGGCAAGGAATTGCATCAAGTTCCACGGCAGCCAGGACAAACAATGCCTAAAAAAAAAACCAAGCAAAAATAATGACCAATTCTCTTCAGTTTTTAAAGTTCTTGTCATACCCTGTAGACCCCAAACACTTCCTTTTCTGTAAATATCCTCTCGAGGTATAAAAATATATCAGGAGCCCTTTTTGTCAACACCATCTGTTTTAGGACATTTTTTCTAGTCCTCAGCCCCTTCTACTTTGGATTGGTCATTCGCTGGGCCCAGTGCATGGCCATCTTGCCGGAAATCTCCCTTTACTGTCATCCTGGGCTTCCTGTTTCCTCTCTCTTGCTCATTTTTTATATTCCACACCTCAGTTTTTCTTGTGTTTCTTGCTCACGTCCACAGTTCCATTTTTCCACTTGCTTCATGAGGAAGCAGTATCACTCCACCCTCATAATTGACCGATAATTTAACCAGGTAGCATTCTCAGCTGAGGACGGAGGCTCCAAATTCTGAAGATGCCAGCTTCTGTCTTAGCTTCCACTGTTGCTGATGAGACGTTTAAGGCCAATGTGATTTTTGTTTTCTGTTCTTCTCTTAGAAATTTACATTCACAAATTTTCCCATACTTAGGTTTGGCTGTGCTTTTAGGTCATGCAAGCTTTTTAAATTCAGAAACTCTTTTTCCTTGAAGTATTTACTTGCCAATTTGTGTCATTTGTTTTCTTATCTGAGTTTCTGATTCTTGGACCTTAAACTATCTGTATCTTAAACAAGCTTCCTTAGCTGCTTCTATTTCATTTATTGGTCTTGCTGTTGGAATGTGCTGGGCTGTAGAAGGATCTGGAAAAGCCTTGCCTTCCAGTTTTCTACTAAGCTGCTCATTTCATCTGAGATGGTTTTCATTGCCAGAAGTATTTCTTGTGCTTTTTAATATATCACCTTCTTCCTGTGCGTCACATTTGATATCGCTCTAGAGAGGATGTTGATATTTCTTGTTTCTTCCAAGAAATGGTCTCTCTTTATTTCCTGCTTTCCCCGGTCTCTTGTGCTGTTTTCTTTGTTTTGAAGATGGGATCGGAGTGCTAAATGAAGAAGACACACAAATGCCACTCCTGGGGTCAGAAGGGAACTGGATCTATCTTCGGTAGAACACAGATTATCCAAGGAATTTGTATTCAATAACCAGAGCATCAAAGTCTCTTTGGGACACAGTGAAGATTTAAGATGTGAATCCCCAGTAGTCAGTTGCTTGGCAGCAAGCCTGGGAATGTCTGGGGATTTCCTAAGAAAATCATATGACTGTCAAGTTCTCGGGGCTTACAGACTACAGCTGCCTCAAGGAGAAAGCAGAAGTCTGCACTTAGGGAATGAAAAATACCACAGGCTCACTGTTTGTGGCACTTTATCTATCCAAAGAAATGCTGATACAAAGAAGGAATCATTTCTGTCTATGATATAAGTGAATTTTGAGTAGTTCCTAGATGGATATGATGGTTGGTTTTTTTCTTTATTTGCTATAATAGTTGTAATATTTTATGTTTGTTGTGGTTACATCTGTTAGCCTCAGATATGGGAGACAAAGACTACTGGGTTGTGTCTATAGCTTTCCTTTTAAGCTAGAAGAGTAGGAGGTGCCTGTTATAACCAGGGTGTGGTCACATGTAGATGCTCTCACTCACCACCACTTGCCTTTCGAGCTGTATTTATCCTTTAGTGTGTGTCTATAAACGTTTTTGTGAACAACTTAAATCACCCCATGTCCAGGGTTTCTTCTTACCTCGTTACTTTGTTAATTCACCGTTGTGACTAGGAGGCTTCTGGTGGTAGAGCTTCAGAGTAGGCAATTGTCTGCAGCTCTTTGTACCAGATGGAAAGACACAGTCTCTACTGTCATGAAATAGGTAAATATCCACCTCCTCACACACACAATGGAATCCACACCAGAAATAACAAGCAGTGCCAAGAAGGTGGAGAATGGGAACCCTTGCATACTGCTGGTAGAAATATAAATTAGTCCATCCCTTTAAAAAGCAGTATGAGAATTAACATATTTTTATAAATTAAAAGTAGAGCTACCAAATGAGCTATCAAATTCCTAATGTCTCCTGTAAAATGTCTGAGAGAGTGTATTTCAGAGAGGTACCTAAAGGGTTTACATATTTTCAATGTAAAGAAACAATGTTTCGGAACTATGTTTAACTTGATTAAAACCTTAGAAACACAGTATATATGTGTGTTACAGTACCACAGGACACTAAATACATATGTACAGTTGTGTGTGGGGAGGTGTAGGTACCAGCCCACGTGGTTGTGTGCATGAATGTATGAAGGTGTACTTGCACATGTGTGGATGTGGAGGTCAGAGGTCATCTAGCTCCCCAGTCACTCTCTACTGTACTCTTTGGTTCATATTTTCTCCCTGAACCTGGAGCTGACAGATTTGGCAGAGGTGGCTGATCAGTGTGTTCCAGGTGTCCTCCTACCATTGCCCCAACTCAATACTAGAGTTAGAGGTGCTTGCCACCCCACCAGTTTTTTAAGTTCAGTACTTAAACCCAGGCCCTCTTTTCCCCAAGTCTCGATCTTTGAATTTAATGTAGCAGCTTGAAAATAAATTTAAGTTTTTATTGTCTTTGAAAAGAGGCATAAGATAAGACAGTTCTTATATGGAGAACTAACGATAAGGTATATATATATATTATCTCTGAGTCAATTTAATGCTAACTCTATGTACACAGCTGTGGGATCCTGGGTTGTTCATGGATTGGCAGGCTTATTCTGCCCCTCCTACCAAAAGCAAACTTCATATTCAGTGAATGTTCCATCACAATTCAAATGTAATTCTTCACAAAAAATGGAAAAAAAAATCTCAAAAGTCATACGGAAGTACAAAAGACCCAGGATAGCCAGAACAATAAAAGCATTGCCAGAGGTATCACCATCCCTGATGTCAAGTAATACTACTGGGCTACAGCATACAAACAGCATTGTGCTTTCATAAAAACAGATGCACTGACCAGAAGAATAGAATCAAGGAGCTAGCTATGAGTCCATGCACCTATTGCCACCTCATTTTTTTTCCTAAGATGCCAAAAAATAACCATCAAAGAAAAGATGGAGTCTTCAACAAATGGTACTGATTAAGGTGGGGGCTATGTGTAGAAGAATGGAAGTATATCCTTATCTCTCACTCTGTACAAAATTCAACCCCATGAGAATTAAGGATCTAAACATAAGACTCAATACCTGAATCTGTTAGAAAGAAAGAGAATATATTTTAATGTCTAGGCTCAGGAAAGGACTTTCTGAATAGAACCCTGAAAGAATAAGTATTAAAACCAACACTTGAGAAATAGAACCTGCTGAGATTCAGAGGCTTCTGTAGAGTAAAGGATGCCATCATATGAGAGAAGAGGAAGCCTATACGACAGGAAAAATCTTTGCTGGCTGTACATCTCACACAAGACTCATGTCTACAATATGCCAACTACTAAATGCCAAGAAAGAAAGCAACCCAATTAAAAATTAGGGCATGGAACCAAACAGGGTGCCCCAAAGAAAACATACAAATGGCCAATGTTTTTAAAGATGTTTGGCATCTTTAGCCATCAAGGAAATGCAAAGTAGAGCTAATTTAAAATTTCATAGTACCTGTCTCAAAAGTGGCTAAGATAAATAATAAAATGAAGAAATCTGCTGGTATAAATGTGGAGAAGGGAAACCCTTATTCACTATTTTTAGGAGTGCAAACTGGTGCAGATGGGTGGAAATTACCATGGAGATTTCTCAGAAACCTAGAAATAGGTTTACCATATGTTCCAGATATTCCACTCCTGGGCATACTCCTACGGGACTCTGTATCCTACCACGATGGTGTCACTCACCCATTTCATTCTTGATGCAGCCTCAATAGCCATAAAACTAAGCAGCCTACATATCTATCAATGGATGAACGGCTGATCAAACTATTTAACATTTAAGCAATGGGCTATTACTCAGCTGTTAGGAAAAATGAAATCCAGAGGTAACTGAATGGATCTGGAAGTAATCAGTTGAGTGAGGTGATCTAGACCCAGAAAGACAAGGGTCACATGTTCCCTCCCATGTATGGAAGCTAGCTTCGGGATTTATTTGTCTTCCATGCAAACTTTGAAATGTCTTAGTAAGTATAAACGAGATTAATTAGCTACAGAGATTACACTGTTGTAAAAAAAAAAAATCACTATCAAACTATCCATTGGGAAATAGAGTAGGTGTGACCCCTAGCAAGAGAAGGATCTCAACATTACTAAATTTTGTTTTATAAACATTTTCTGAAATTAGGACTCTTGTCTATATGATTTTTTTTCATTAAAATGCAATTGTGATAGACTGCTGTAAAGGTTGCTCGAATTCATCAGATGTTTTTATTCTGATCTTTAATACCTATTAATATACTTGAATATATTTATGTTGCTACCACATTCAGCTATCACAAAATGCCATAATGATTACAACTAATTAACTTGAAGACCATTTTCTTCCTATATAACAAGCGTTTGCTGATTCTATTCGCCTTGAATTTGTCTAATAATAAGGAGGAAATTATATTTGCTGTCAAAAAAGAATCAAGAACAAGTGGAAGTTGGTTGTAGTGGCTCATGCCCATCGTCCCAGCCCTTTGGAGGTGGAATCAGAGGAACTAGAAATTCAAGTCCATCCTCAGATACATAGAGATATTAAAGTCAACTAAGCTACATCAGGCCCTGTCTTTTATTATTATGATGATTATAATTATTATATAATACCTATATAATTATTAATTATACATTTTTCTTAGGGACTATCTACCTTGTTCTTTTTTTCTTATTATTTGAGAATCCAATACACACACAAACTCCAATTCCTCTCCTATCACCCAACTACTGTTCTCCACCTCCCAACGTCATATGTTCTTATCTGAAACCCAAGTGAGTTCACTTAGTGCTGTCACTGTGTGCATGTGTGTGTTCTACCTTGATGTCTTCTGGCCCCTTTCCTCTTAATGGCCCTCTCTTCCTCTTTTTCTCTCCTGCCTCCCGTGGCTTGTAGAAGTCCTGCCCTATCTCTCTATCACCTAGCTATTGGCTTTTCCAGCTTTTACTGACAAGGCAGAGAATAAATGTTTTACACAAATAATTGTTTACACAAACTTGAGGCAGGAGATTCTTAACCTAAGCATTGCCTTACAATGCAGTGTCCAGATTGAAACCAGGTACTGGGATAGAGAAATCAGCCTTTGAATCATACAAAGATAAGCTCTACACAGTGCCCAATAACACTGTGCTGACAACCTACAGTAAAACCATTCAAAATGAGCCTGTAACAAAGTATCTATATCAAAGTGGCAAAGAAAAGTTTGAAATTTCAAACATATCAAAAAGCATGTTACAATACAATCAAGTTTTAAGTTGCTTTTTGTTTGATTTTTGTTTTTAAGGTTATTTTCAAAACCTTTTATACAAAATATTTTGGTCACATTCTTCCCTCCTCTCAACTCTTCCCAGATTTGTATCTCTCCCTACTCCACTTCATATTCTTTCTCTCCATTACAAACAAAACAAACAAACAAATAAGAGCACACACAAACAAAACAAAAACATGAAGTCTGTTTTGTGTCGGCCAGCTACTCCGAAACATGCAGCCTGCCCTGGGATGTATCCAGTATCACTCCACCGAGGTTATCAACTGCAAATAGCTTCTTGGTTCACTTTCCCTTCTCTATGCTGACACTTCGTCTGGTTTGAACCTGTGCAGGTCTCGTGTGTACTGCCACAGTCTCTGTGAGTTAGAATGTACATGAATCCTGTTGTGTCTAGAAAACACTGTTTCCTTGGAGACATCCATCACCTATGCCCCTAAGAATAGTCCCAGATCCACTTCCAAATAGCTCCCTTAGCATTAAGGGGAGAGAGTTGATTGCCACCTACTAAAAGAAGCTTCTCTATTGAGTGATTCACTGGTCTATGGGTGTGCCAATATGTCATTAGGCTGACTTTCTGTCACACTGTCTCACAGTGATATAATGGGAGCTTGCAGGTTTGTGGATTACACAAGACAGTTCCTTGGCCTGTCATTAATTATGCATCACCAACTCCCATCTGGCACTTCTACCCCAAGTGTTCCAAGATAAGACTGTGAGGTCCCTTCATGCTGTTCGTCCATTGTCATCCCAGATGTTCTATCAACCCCTTTGTAACAAGCACAGTGTGCCTTCTTTCAGGAGCTCATGGTGCCTGAGCAACCGTCTATTGTTTTTCTGCCTACTATTCCTTAAGTGGACAGAGAGAAGCCCTGGAGATGCACAGAATTTGACTCAGACTCCACAAGGAAGAGAATCATGCAAAGATTCAGAATGGTGCCTTTTCATGCCTTCTAGTCTTTAAAATTTCTTATGATGTTTTCTATTTTACTTTCATTTAAAAAAACAAAGCCATTGAGATGGTATCCAGTCTCACTGATGGATTCAGATTTTCACTGTCTGCACTCCACTTTAACCTCTGAACTTGTATCTTTCTCCATAAAGAACGTTTGAGCAAATAGGAATGATACTTTCTCCTTCTTGCACACTCTATCCCTCCTTCCAATGCCCCTGCATCTCTACTCATTCTTGCCGATTCCCTCCAAGTGAAAGTAAAGGAGGCCTCACTCATTCTGCATGTACGTATTACTCAGGGTGTACACAAGACATAGACATCCTTCAAAAAAGTCAAGTCAACTTAAAAGAGGAAGAAACCTTTGTGTTTGTTTGTTTGTTTGTTTGTTTGTTTGTTTGACTCGGAGTCTCACTATATAGTTCTGGCTGTCCTGGAACTCATATAGTTCTGGCTGGCTTCAAATTTACAGATCTGCCTACCTCTGCCTCCTAACAAGGTCTGATACGCTGATACAAACTTCTTGAGTCTGACCCCAAGCAGTTTATTTTTTTTACATATTTAAACACAGTAAAATGTTGGGGATAAGTTTCCTTGTGACAGATATCACAGCAAAACTTAAAGCATGACTACGTTGAAACTTCCTTGTGATGTGCATGTCTTTTGCAAAGCAACTGTGACCTCTTCCACAAGAATGGGTCCTATCGATTGCGAAGCAGTGCTCAGAATAAGGTTCTGTGGAGAAATGGTTTGAAATGAGCACAGTAGAAAACTCTTCTGCAAAGGACATGGGCTCTCTTTAATACAAATGAGTTACAGTGACTGAGAAACAATGCTCAGAAAAAGGGGAATTCAGACGAGGCCTGGTTTTACAGAATAAAAAAAAATTACCAGGTCGTTAATGCGCCGATTCCAAGCCTTCTGGATGAAAAACAAGAACACACATCACTCCCATCAAAAAGAAAATCCTGTATATTTGAATTTTTTTCTGTTGCTATATATATGTAAGCACTTTGTGCCCTCTACAGTCAACAGGACTTCAAGAATTTTTTTTTTTAAAAAAAGTGTTTAATTCAATATTTGAAAAACATAATGAATACCAAAAAAAAAATGCACAAAATATTAAAACTGTAAAGCAAGACGGAATCAGGAACCATGCCTTCCTGAGCCCGGTTAGGCCTGGGGCTAAGTGGAAAGTCCTGTCTTTAAAACTCTTACGTTCCACTCATTGAGAATGTTGAATATTAATTTTGGTTTCATTCTGCTGCACTAAAATCTTTTTTTTTCTTTTCACTCCTGAGTCTGGGGACTCCCAAAGCCAAAACCTCACATGTTTCACAGAGTCCTGGCCCTGCCTCTATGTTGCTAAAGATGGCACATGCCAGTCAGCTAGTGTGACCTTCAACAGCCAGAGTGAGGAAGCCAGAAATTCAAAGGGAACGTCTGCAGAGTAGAAAATGGTTTTTTCCCCCAGTTGACAAGGTACATGGTGATTCTCCCAGTTGGTGAGGTAGAGGGCTGGCTGGGCCTTCTGCTCACTTGTCCATGGAAGCCCATGAAGGAAGGTTAGAAAGGATACATCAGAAGGACCTGCTCCTATCTGTTTGGTAATTGGGGGAGGGGAGGCAGTCCAGGGTTCCCCAAGGCCTTGACTAGGGTGTAGAGACTGCTCAGATTGCCACCTGTTGCAAAGAGGAGGCTGTGGACCACAAGAGATAGAGCTGGGAAAGAACCATGAAGGCAGAGAGGATGAATCATCAGCATGAGGAGAGGCGGCCCTTGGCCTTGAAACTCACAGAAGACAGTAGCCAAGAGAGGAATAGAAACAAGGCCCAGCTATACCAAAAGACCTTAACCAGAGCTTCCAAATCAGCCCCCTGCACCCTGAAAAGCCAGCTCTGGGTCAGAGGGTGGAGCTCACCAAGAAGCTGCCTGTGGGGAAGGCCTCTGCCTCACACAGCATCTGCAAGCGAGGAACGTGGAGTTAGGGAGAATGTTTGAAGTACCTGAGAAATGGACGTCTTGTTTCAGATGAACTCGGACTGTTTAATATGTGGAGATGAGGCCAAGTCAGCTCTGAAGTGACTGAGGAAGGGAAAATGGGCTCTTCTCAACATCTTCAGTGACAGAAGGTAGTGAGGAAAAAATAGTTAAATCACACCTTTAGTGGTTTCCTAACCTATGAAACAGGCTGGTTTCTTCCCATTGATCCAGACTCTAGCCTTCTCTGCCCTACCCAGGACAGCCTGGAGACTGCAGCTCATGACCTCAAGGGACACTGCCTCTTGTGCTCACCAATGGCTGCACAATGTATGGAGCCTCTGTTCCATATCTGTCAGCAACCCTGCACATCAAAGAACCTACCATCTCAGGGGCTAGGATGGTGACAGTTTTCATGCTCCCAGCTCTATGTTTCTAAGTCTTTTATCTGTCCCTTGATGTCCTGGCCATACCTCTGTTACTATCATTAATGGGCACCTTTGTTTTTGGTGTGACTCATCTTGTGAGTGAAAGTTTTAGCTGTGAGCTGGAGAGATGGCTCAGAAGATAGGAAAAGTTACTTCTCTATCAAAAGATAGACATTCTACTTCCTGTATCTGGTGGCTCACAAATTCCTACAACTCCAGCTCAAAGGACATGGATACTTCCTCCTAGTCTCTGTGGGCACCCCCACATGTATATGTGCACCCATACGCATGTACACTCTGAACTCAAAATAATTTCTTTCGTTTTTTTTTTTTGTTGTTGTTGTTGTTAAGGTAAATTTGAATTTATATGTGTCATTATTTTCCATTATGTTCTGGCACAAGTATAATCAAATGGTACGTGGGTTTTCTGTGTGGACAGAAGTTGTACATGATAGCTTTGAAGGTTCCCTCTCTGCATTCGTGATCTGCTTATACTCAAAATCAGGGCTTTAGTGTTTTCAGTCAGAGGCTGGACCTGAGCACCATGCCAGCTCACATTGTTTGACAAGTCTCACCCACGGAGTCTTGGCTTCAGGATATCTTGTTTTGTTTTTTTTTGTTGTTGTTGTTTTTGTTTTTAAGAAAATATAAGTCATATAGTTAAAGAACCATGCAAAAATCATAAAATAATGATCATCTTGAAAACTAGAATCAATTGAGTAAAATTAATAATATAGTTTCATGGAAAAAGTAATTTGTTAAAAATCACACACATATACAGAGAGAGAGAATTAGAGAGAGGGGGGAGGGATGGGGGCCCCCAACATGTTTCTTTAAAGTGTTTTATAGAAAAACAACAGTTTATTGTATCAAATAGTAAGCCCACAAACCACGTAAGAAAGCTCACTAAAAATGCAGGTACATGAAGTCTGGCTTCTGAGATTACAGTTCCTGAGGTAGGCAGGGGAATAGACCCAGTCTACTGCATAGTGAGAGACCCCTCCCCCACTGCCCCCGAAGAGTATAATGTTCATTAACAGTTATAACCCCGGGCAGCTTGTTAGCAGCAGAGGTTGACTCTGAAGTTGTAACAAGCTGCATCCAGCATGCCGGTGTGCCACCCTCTCTTTGAGCAGCTAATGTGAGTTTTTCTCTAGTCAATGTGTAAAATGGCTGTCATCTCCCTTACACAGCAACTGTTCTGAGAGTTCTTCTAGACACTGCAGTACTGATGGGAAGTATCCTGTTGTGAGTAGGTTATCTAGCAAACAGTATGAATAACTAATTAATCAAATGAAGTAATGTAAACAAAGTCTTGTGCTCCAACTGCATCTCCCTTATAAATTCCTCACAGATCTGAGACTGGCTGATAAGAGAAGCCAAAGGTTCTTGTCTGCCTTTGCAACGCTCCCCTTGACTGGGCTATGGCCCAGGATCCTTTAGGCAAGATGATGACATTCACACAGGCTTTCCTTGATCAGGAATAAACAGGAGACCTTGTAGCCAGTCATAACAAGGAACATGGCTGGTTTCACCCTTCATCGTCAGAGCAACCTCATGAGCACAGAGGTCAGCTGGCAGGATCTTGGATTCTCTTCTTGAAGTGCCTGGTTTGGAAGTCTCTCTCTCACCACCCAGCCTTGCTCACTTGGACCTGCCAAGACAGGCAGGCATGCCAAACCCATTGGCAACTGAGATGGTGCCTTTGACCCAAGGATGCACTCCGTTTCTTTGTATGTGTTCATTTCCACAAATTGCAGCCAGATTATACAGAGTGGATGTTTTTAGGTTTTACCAACGGCCTTATGACTTTTCTTCTCATTGAGCTGGACAAACAGAGGTGTAAATGGGGCCACAGCCAGGCATAGCTGCAGTTTTGTTTTGTGTTGAAGTCAGATGTCTTTCCAGAGGGAATTCACTTACTTTTGCTGTCTGGTATTCAAGAGAACCACTTCCTTTCCATGAATACACTGGGACCCTATTGGCCTTCTAATGCTTTAATAATAAATGCCATGCATACCCGAAAAGACAATGAAGAATAAATAGAAAGTATTAGGTTTGAGAATGCGAGAGTCTGGGGACAGAAGGTCAGACTTTTGAATTCAATTTAATTATACCATTTGTCATCTCTTCAGGGCTTATTTGTTGCAGACATGTATTCAAGGCCTCCTTCAGGCTGAAGACGATGTGGTGGTCTTTGAGTTGAGTTTTTGCTAGTCATCTTTAGAAAACTGAGTGGGATTTTTTTTTTTTTTTCCAAAGCAAAGTTGACATTTTAGGACAGTGGAGATCTCCCCTTTTCACCTTTGTACCAAAGACTCTGATGCCCTAGGTTGCCTGAGTGACCTCTAAGACTAAATTTATGGTTGGCCTCAGGCATGCTCTCTCAGCACACATGCTTGGCAAGTGTTCCCATCATGCTTCCAGCCCAGCACACAGCTCTTCAAGACACCCATCCTTTGCTGGCTTCTGTCAGCCTTGCTTCTCCGGGTCATCCTGGGGTTTGCTTGCTCTTGGATTGCCTTTGATGGAGCATCTTCTGTCTAACTCAGTTACCCAAGAGGCCAAGGACGCTTAGCGTCCCAGCTCGTTATGCCTTTAATCCACAGACTTCTGGTAAGATCTGAGATGCTTTAGACAAGAATGATTTTGATAATACTCAGACACTATTGTTTGTCTTTTCTGACCATATTGGAATTTGTACTGTGATGGTGTAAAAGCAAGGATAAACAAACCCACTTGCACTTTGTCATTCAAGCAATGGTGACTGCCATTCCCAGGCATCACTCTCCTCCTCCTTCTCGATGCCAAAGTGCTTTGCCTTTGCTTCTCATCTTGCCACACAAAATGCTAAGAAGATGTGTGCTCAGAATGAAATGCAAACAGCTAAATGCTTGGCAAAAACGATTGATATTTATCTTTCAAGGGAAAAATAGGATTCTGAGACAGTCTCATAAGCCATTGTGAATTTGCCTGCTTCCCCACCATGAACAATTTATCCTTGATGAAATTTAGCAAGAGTTGTTGTCTTGTTCTTATACAAGGAAATGTACTAGTATTTATATTATTAATAAAATATATAATGGATGAATGACCAGTATTCCAAAATCATACCTGAAAAAAATACCTATCCAAGATATGAAATGTGTCTTCCTCTTCCTTTTCCATTCTTTATTATGAGACATGGTCTCACACTGTAGCCCAGGCTAGCCCAGTACTGACTATGTGGCTGTGCTCACCTGAAGTTCATGGCAGTTCTCTAGTCTCAGCGTCTCAAGTCCTGGGATTCCAGATGTGAGCCTTGTGCCCAGATGGACCAATGGCTTTTTTTGTTTTGGTTTTAGTTTTTGGTTTTGGTTTTTTGAGACAGGGTTTCTCTGTGTAGCCCTGGCTGTCCTGAAACTCACTCTGTAGATCAGGCTGGCTTCGAACTCAGTAATTTGCCTGCCCCTGCCTCCCAAGTGCTAGGATTAAAGGCGTGTGCCACCACTGCCTGGCTGGGGCCAATGGCTTTTAATTTAATAGAATATAAAGAAAGCTCATCACAGCAGTATGTGATTACACACTGCAATGTTATAAACTAGGGTTTGTTGACTTTAATTTGATATGAAAGGAAACTATCCAAAATTATTTTTATGCCTATTAAAGTATTCCATTTACAAATCTATACCTACCTGAAGCTTGATATTTTTTTCATGTGATTGACTAACACAAAGCCTGTGCACTCAGAAACACATAAGAGCATCAACCTGTCTTCCTCTAAGCCCAGAGATGGAAAAAGACGTTTATAGGCATGAAAAGTAATGTTGCTATTCTTACTAAATAATCTGCCTTAGAAAATATGACTAAAGGCACTCATGAAAAAAACACATTTTATGCTAAATATTTATTTTATTTATGCTAAGTAGTTATTTTAAAGCAAACAAATAAGATTTAAATTTCTCATTTTTATTTCTAATATTACAAACACCAGTGGCTAGAACCTACAAAATGGAGTATCTTTGAAGTTTGCTCTCATCTTGAGGAGTGCTGATGGCTCCTAAGATTTGTTTTTGATAATCGCCACCATAAGGTTACATAATGTTAAATGTTGATAGTGGCCTAAATTAAATTCTCACTTACTAATATGTTAGATGTGAATGTGTGGCCAGGCCTCCCATTAAAGGGTTCAGTCTCCCTGACACAAATTCCCCTCACCCTGCCGCAGCCGTGCTGCTCTGCCTGGGTCTCTGGAATGAACTCTTTCTGAAAGAGCACATGGGTTTCTGCATCTCACAGGTCCACTAAAAACAAGTTATATAACATTCTGAATGACTTAGGATCACTGCTTATTTTATTTGACTTAATTTTGTAGGATTCTAATAACCCTTGCTGTTTATTTTACAGAAAATTGGAAGTGGTAGGCAAGCATGCACCCTTATGTGACTATGTATAGTTGATACTAATGGCAAAGCCATAGGATAAAAGCCAAGATCTAAAAGCACATGAAATCTTAACAGCAAGAAACACTAGAAAAGGCTCAGAACACCGAGCCTTATATACATACATATGCATCTATACGCATGAACAATCTGTTGCACGCTTACACATATGTCCATATGTCCACATTTGCAAACAATCATATATACTCTATACACACATACACATGCATTCACACACACAAACAATCATGCATAGTCACAAATACCATATACACATGGCTTACCTATAGGTTCTTCAAAAAAAAAAAAACTTTTTAAAAAAAATTTGAAAATATCTTTTTGAGAATTTCAAATATGAGTATTATATTTATTGTTTTTTCCCTTTCCCTCTAAATTCATGGGCTGTTTTTCTTTAGTTGTCAACACACAAGCACACACATATAAGTCTGTTTCATATTGCTTTTGTGTGTGTGTATATATGTATGTATTTAGGACCAACATCTTGGTATTAGATAACCAGTTACAGGCTCATCCCTGGGGAAGACTAATCCTCCCTCCCAGCAGTCATTAGTTCTGCATCTACCAGTGAGGCCTTGTGATCCACAATGGCACATTAACAATAGTATGGCTGCTCAGATAACTGATTTCTTATTAACAAAATACAGAGGCCGAGGCAGCATGCACAAGGCCTGTGCATGTCTAAGCCAGTTGGGGTACCAAGGCTGAGAGAGAAGTAGATACAACCTCCCATTCCTAACCCAGATGCTATCTCCAACTGATAACTACCCACCAAGAAAAATTAATTTTTTTCCACTGGAGACTCACAGATTATGTAAGTCACACTTAAGGGCAGGCCCCATGCCCAGCAGTAGTTGGCCCATGCAAAACAAACTCAATGGTATTCCAGAGTGTTTTCTGTCCCTTCATTTGGCTTTTTTTTTAAACTTATAGTTTTTTGGTTATAAATTATAGTTTCCAATTTTGTCTTTCCATGGTATTTCTGTGTGTTCAAATGTGAGTCTCTGCATCTGTATGTGTTTCTTGTGCTTTTTTTTTTTTTCAGTTCTTTTTTTTTCCCCTCTTGGTTTGTTTGTTTTGTCCAATTCTGGATTATTTTTTATTTTACTTTTTAAAATGTACATTTGTTTTCTAATGAGAGAGAGAAAAGAAAAGGTATGGATTTGGGGAGGTGAGGGGATCTAGGAAGAACTGGGTGGGGGAGGAGAAACTGTAATCAGAACATATTTGTCTTAGTTAGGGTTTTACTGTTGTGAACAGACACCATGACCAAGGCAACTCTTATGAGAACAACATTTAATTGGGGCTGGCTTACAGGTTCAGAGGTTCAGTCCACTATCATCAAGGCAGGAACGTGGCAGCATCTGGGCAGGCATGGTACAGGAGGAGCTGAGAGTTCTGCATCTTCATCTGAAGGCAGCTAGCAGAATACTGACTTCCAGGCAGCTAGGACAATGGGTATTAAAGCCCACAGGCACAGTGACACACCTATTCCAACAGGGCCACACCTTCTAATAGTGCCACTCCCTGGGCCAAGCATATATAAATCATCACAATATTGTATTGAAAAAAATGTACTTTCAATAAAAAAGGAATTGAAAGCACTCATGATGAAGAATTATTTAGTAATAGGTTGTGTGTTCAGTGGACAAATATAGAGTGAGGCTGGGAAAACCCAAATGAGTTCTGCTTCTGCCTTTTCCTTATCAATTCCAACTGAACAGACTGTTTATTAAGTTAATCCTTTATAAGTTTTAGCCACGCTCCCCCACCTTATCTGTGGTTAGAATCCGTGCCCACATGCAGGCTCTGCCACTGAGCTACATCCCTGGGGCACGGGTGCATTTTTTTTTTTTCTTAATACATGCTTTTTTTTTAATGATCTCATTAAAAGGTACTTTTTTTCTAATTCTGTATAAATGTTTATTTTTTTAAAAAAAGAATCTCCCTATATAGTTTAAAACCTCTGTGCAATCTTTCATAATTTAATGCAATAAAAAAAAAAGTATGCCCAGGGACATATCCAGCACAGGCTCCGGTCTACTCGTGTTTTCTGAGAGAGCTAAGACGTTTACATTCTCAGAGAAGAATGAGAGGTGAAAAATACCATTCCATGTTTGTAGCTGTGGGCCTTCTAATGTCGTGGCCCTGGCTTCGTCTCATTGTACAGCGGCTGCCTTGCTGCTGGTTTTCTGCCTGTGGAATAGCATCAGTATGCAGCTTCCTAAGCTCTCGGCCCCTGGATTAAAGCCCTCAATCCTGACACAGTTATTGTTCTAGGAATACTTCCAGAGTTGCCACCAGGAATGCATTTTACTTTTATGGTGACTTGTTCCTAAGGGTAAGAACAGCCATCCAAAAGGAAAAGTTTTTTATTCAATAAATATCACACAGGATTGTTGACAGGTCTGGAAGGGCGGAGTTTGGGAAGGGCCTCCAGTTAGTGACCTCAAAAATGGGGAGGAACTGTCTGCCTAAGGGATTGGCAGCCCTTGGCTTAATAAGGAAAGTGAGGAGCTGGGGCGTGCCTGAGATCTCAGCTGGGTCCAGTTTTCAATAACAGCCATGGAACTTAGGAACCAGAAAAGAATCACCCAGCAGACTAGCACCAGCCAAATGGTGGAGGCTGCACCAGTGAATGACTCTCTTCTTAGCTCAATTCCAAATAAAAGTTTCAGCCTGGGATGAAGGCATAGGCTTAGAATCTTAGCACATAGGAAGAGGAGGCAGGAAGATCAGGAGTTCAAGGCCAGCCTGGGTTAGAAGAGATCCTGTTTCATAATAAATACATAGATAGAAAGAAAGAAAAAAGAAAGGAAGGAAGGAAGAAAAGAAAATATGATAGATGGATGGATGGATGGATGGATGGATGGATGGATGGATGGATGATGGATAGATGGATGGATGGATGGATGGATGGATAGATGGATGGATAGATGGATGGATGGATGGATGGACAGATGGATGGATGGATGGATGTTTCTTACATGTGCACCTGCTGCGCTGTACTCCTTGGCTTGAGAGTGCCTGGGAAAACTGATTTTGTTTTGTCAGCCTCTGTCACACACACATAGTACACTAGAAAGCCAGGGCAAGAGTGGAGTTACTCATTGCTTTGCCAGACATGTCCCCTGACAGTTCATTTACTCTGTTCTGTGCTATTGAGAATTTGTTTTGCTTCTTGCACTGAACATCTCACTTGGTTTATTATTTACTCTGTTCTAGTTTGCCCTTTGGTATCCTTTCCTTTCATACAATATATTTTGTTCATAGTCCTTCCCCTCCCCCAACTGCTACCAAGTCCAGCTTTGTTACTTTTCTCTCAAAAAGAAAGAAGGAAAGAAAGAAAGAATAAAGAAAAACAACACCCCCCCCCCCAATCAAACCAATTTAAAAAGAAAAGGAAGTTAGTCATTTAGGACAGCAACATGGCAAGGAAACTATTGCCATTCTTTTTGAGGCAGTGTCTCACTCACAGGAATCCTTCTGCCTCAAACTTGAGAGTTCTGGGATTATAGGTGTGCACCACCCTGCCTGTCTTTTCTGTGGCTCTTGGGGTGTAATAGTTCTATTTTGCAGACAAACATGGAGGTCAGTGAAGCAGATCCCCGTAGTTAGTTGGGAACACAGGACGCACACGCTGAAGGAATGTTGGTGACTCCGAGGCTGAAGCTTCCGCTTACTCAGACTCCGTTAAAAGCTCTACTTGACAACCATCAGCGCCTTGATAAACTGCACGCTTCCCGATGAGCAACACATGCTCGCACGATAAACAACTCTGTAATGCTGGGGACTTGTTTATCTTCTAGGAATCAGTTTCTCATCTTGTTCTGCAAGCTCATTAAAGCTGCTTAAAACTCCGTTGTTTGATTGTTGAGAAAGGGAACCTCTGACTAAGATTGGGCCGTGAAGGACCCAGAATGCAGAATCCATCCCAACGCTCTGTGGCCTGGACACCCTTAGGCCTGAAGACTCAAGTTGACAGTGCATAGTGTTAGAACACAGCAAAAGTTAAGGCCACAGGACAGATGGACAGGAATTAGAACTATCCAGAGCAAAGAGCAGAGCCATTGCCAAGTCAAAGTCCAGCAGACCCAGAGGGAGGCCTTAGCCCTTATGTCTTGTTCCCCACGCTCTCTGAACTCTTGCTAGTGTTTTCTCTCGACCGACTCCAACCACCAGGAGCCAGAATGCAAGGGAGCAGCCTATCAGTCTCCAGGGCCACTGCACAAGGGAACTGAGGATAATAATACAGCATTTCAGCAGGATCATAGTTACACAGGACGCTAGCTGCTATCATCTGCAGAGCTAATGGGACTCCTGCCATTACACTGCTGTTCCGGAGTCTCTTTAGGGTTTGTACTTAGTTGGTTTTCTATCACATCTGGTGGTAGGCCCTATGTACGGGGCTGTTATTTCCATTTTTTATATTTCTTAATTATCAGCAATTTGTCTTTTCTCTAAAATTTGCCCTTACTTGCATGTCCTGACTGGTTTTTTGTTTGTTTATCTGTCTGTCTGGTTGGCTGCTTGGTTTTTGTTTTGAAACAGGGGGGTCTACCCAGGTAGCCCTAGTTGACCTGGAACAGTCTATGTAGAACAAAACTGGTTAAAGTGCATTTGCCACCATGCCTGGCTGAATGGTTCATTTTAATCAGAGACTTCCTCCTTGGACTTACTCTTTAATATCCCAGTCACGTGCTTTCCTTGGTTCTAGGAGCTTTTCAGCATTTCATGTGTCTGCATCACCAGCTCCAACATCAGCTTCCTGCAGTCAGCACTCCAAGCTTCTGAAGCCACTTCCTGCATCCACAGAAACATCCAGTGTCTTCCTCCTCTCCCCCATTCTTTCTTTCTTTATTTTTTATTCTGGCTCCTTCACCATGGTTTGCTTTGTCCACTTCCTATTTCCTTCCAACATTATGAAGTAATACTATTATTGTGGTAATTCATAAATGGCTTGTGTATATGTGTGTATGTGTACATGTCTGTGCATGCATGTGTATGTGTGAGTGTCCATGCGTGTGATGTGTACCCATGTGTGTGATATGTGTATGTGTGTGTGTACGTGTGCCCATGCGTGTGATATGTGTATATGTGTGTATGTGTGTGTGCCCATGTATATGACGTGTGCCCATGTATGTGATGTGTGTGTATGTGTGTGTGAAGGTGTGTGTGTGCCCATGTGTGTAATGTGTGTATGTGTGTGTAGGCATATGTGTGTGCCCATGTGTGTGATGTGTGTGTATGTGTGTAGGTGTATGTGTGTGCCCATGTGTGTGATGTGTATATATGTGTGCGTGCCCATGTGTGTGATATGTGTGCCTGTGTGTGCATGTGTGTGTTCCCATGTGTGTGATATGTGTGTATATGTGCCCTTATGTGTGTATGTGTGTAGGGGGTGTGGTATGTGTGTGTGTGTGAGGTCAGAATTGGATTTATAATTTCTACATCTCCAGACCTTCTCCCTTAGAGAAGGTGACATAGTCTCCACCAGTTATGTGATTCTATTGCATCTGTTTTTCCCTCCTCCTCCTCCTCTCAGATTCGAAGCCAGAGCAAGGCATCGGGCTCCGGGCTGTGCGAAGGAGATGAAGTGGTGTCCATCAACGGTAACCCTTGTGCAGACCTTACCTACCCTGAGGTCATTAAGCTCATGGAAAGCATAACGGACTCTCTTCATTTGCTTATTAAAAGGTAAAGCAAATTTGTTAGAAGAGTTATTTGTTTCTTGAAGTTAAGCGGGAATGATTCTATGTCCATGCATGTAGATAGTTATGAGGCAACTGGTAGTGCCGTGTAGAAATCCAGGACAGGTACACAGATCATCACAGTGTTTGAAAGCAAGCAGATCCATTCAGTGGGGCTTTAGTTGAGAATTAACTTGAAAATCTTTGTTTCAGGTACTTTGTTGAAAAACGTAGGTATTTCAGACCACATTTTTAGAAAGATCTGTGTATTAACCATAACAGTACCTTTTCCAAGGTGAGGAGTTTCTGTAAATCCAGGATTATAATTCTTAGATCCGAAGATGAATTGAAAATGTTTGAGCATTAATTAGGTGACTGATGTAATAATTTTTCATGCCAAGATCAAGCCTCCAGGGGTGGGGTACAAAAAGCTTATAAGTAAATTTTCTCTGGTCAGGACTGCCAATAAAACTTACTTGGATAAGGAGTAGCAGGCTAGATGAAGACTTGGTGCTGTCAAGGCATTGTTTACAGTGCAGAACACCCCTTACCCCGTGTGGAACATGAGTCCACACGTGTGCAGCGTATGTAAGAGGGCATGTTCATTGTATATAAATATTGTTCATTGTATGTAAATATTTTCTCTTCAACCTCTTCCTGCATACTTACAATGTTGCCCTTTGCTTTTAAAAGTGTCCAGTAAAAAAGTAACTATTTAAAAACCAAAAAACAGGAAACAAAATGAAAACTGGAGAAGGAATGTTGCTCAGAGAGCATGCACTTGCCCCCATTCTGTGTAAGAATTCTAAACATTTGCAGCGTCCCCGGGTCCCCCTTTGCAAATGATCTGCGCATAAAGAGAGAATTGGTCTTTTCTACTGTGTTCTCTTTTCTTGCCTTTATTGACTTAATGAGGCCAGTTTCTCTGGAACACACATTTGTCTGGGACATGTTCTTCTGGTTCCAGTTTCCATTATGATATTATCACAGGAGAGAACATTTGGTTTAAAGCTCAAACTTAGGTACCTACCCCATTTTTAGAAACAAGTAGACTTGTTCTCTGCTGCTCTGAATAGTGAGGCTCACAATTTGTTTTGTCTTTCTCTTAAGTATTTTAAATTTCCAAGCTATAGTAAATTGGGCTGGAGAGAGGGAACAGTGGTTAAGAGCACCTGTTGCTCTTTCAGAGATGTGAATTCGATTCTCAGTACCCACATGGCGCCTCAAAACTGTCTGGCATGCCAGTCGTAGGGGATCTGATGCCCTCTCCTGACTTTCAGGGTCTCCAGTCATGAATGTGGTACAGGCAGGCCAAACACTTACACACTTATTTTATTAAAACATAAAATAAATCAATCAACATTTAAAAAAAAAAAAAGATAACCAATGTGATTTGGATGAAACGTCCAGTTTCTGAGCCCCAGAGTAGCATCCCTGTGGACATCTGCCCATGTTTCTAAAGCTGGGAGTCCTCAGTCACATCACAGACAACTATCTTCAGAGGACCAGAGTTTGACTTAGTTACCCAGAGAGGTAATTTAAAACAAAATGCCACCCTGCCTTTTACTACCAAATCTTTATTACCTTAGATTTTTCTTAAAATCACAAGAAATCATAAGCAAATGATTTTCTAATTATCCACATTGCAAGACTGTGTACCTATGTGTATGTATCTCCCTCTTATGTCTTTATAATTTTTTTTATCTACATGCTTCTATTTTATTTCAGCTCCCAAGAAATATTAGCACTGGGCTTGTTTGCCTTTATCCCAGTCTGTAAGGCTAGAATGAGTTGATATCACTCCCTTCTCAGAAGCCTAATTGATGAGTAAAATAATTCAAAGTTATTTCAGCTATCTTTATCCCAAAGTCTGCTAGATTAAACATCCTGTCTGGGCTTTGGTACTCTCAAATTTAGTTAAGTGGAAGTATTTATCATTTCCTACCTAAGAGTGAAGTACCTGGATCAGTAAGCTTGTGCCTATAATCCAAACACTTGGGAGGCTATGACAGGACGATCTTCATGACTTGAAGCCTAGGCTACAGAGTGAATGCCGGGCCAGCTTAGTCTATAGTGTAAGACCCAGTCTCAAAAAGTAAAATGAAGAATAGCCTAATCTGCTAACAACATGTTTTTAAAAGTATCATTTTAAAACAGCATATCATTATGGAACTTTTCAGGTGACTTGCATAGAGAAAGCAACAACTGTTTTGATTTTTGTCAGGTTCTTCCAGATGCAGTCAAAACCACAGTTAGAGGTAAACATACTGTACATTGGCCTGAAATCCCGCTTACACATAATTCTAGAGTAAATTCCTTTGAGTAGAAGAGAAGTGAGGTTATCCGCCCTTGTGTGGATGATCCCTGCACTAGTTAGGATCCATCCCAAGGGAGCAAGAAGGGGAGAGAGAGAGCTGCTACTGCCTTGAACATTTACAGGTTTGGGAGGTGAAGGTGTGTCCTACAGCCGCTCTGTGAATGACACTTTTCTCATAGACGCACTTAGAGCTCGGAGATTTAGAAAGAAGTCATTTGACTCCTGAACTGATGCTGCTTTTCACAAACCCAAAGATGTGAACTTGACGCTGAATGGATAGGTTTGCCTCAGAGGAGACTATGAAATAATAGCTCTGGTCTCCTTAGCAGAGAAAAAGAAAGTCCGAGAACAAAGACTCTACAAGGACAAGTGTTGCAGGTGGCAAGCACAAATAGGAGGGAAGTCACCTCAGAGTATAAATACCCAATGGCTTAGCAATCCATCCCAGCAGAGAAAGGATGGATCTTTGCATAGGCTGCACTCCCATTTGCACCAAACTGCTCTTTACACAGGCTGGCATCCACTATGCTCACTAGTGCTTAGAAATAAGCTTCTGTTTCATTTTTTCAAGAATATACCATATCTAAAAATTGTATTCTGGTTGATTTGAAGCTCTGAATGTGTCTATGAGACTTGATAATATCTACTCTATAGGACACGGAAGTTCCTGGTCATCTATAACAAACATGGTTTGTCGGAGAACCCCAATTTCAAATGAGGGACACACATAGCTACACCCTGTGCTTTTTACGATCAAGTTTGGATTAAAGATGAGTTCAGACTTCAAAGCTTTTTGTAAGCATTTTTCTTGTGCCTGAGAGACAATCTTATCTCAGAGCTCTTCAACAGCCCTGTAATGTACCAGCAAGTTCTGTTTTCTAAGATGTTGAAGTTATTGGAGGAATTTTTATTGTATCTTCCATGAGACATCATATAAGTTGGGGGAAATTCCTTGGCAGGTGGGACACATGCTGACTAACTAGGATTATTTTTGTGTGCAGACCCTCTAGTGGAGCAAGTGAGACTTTGGAATCCGAAACAGAAAATACAAACCATCAGCATCTTACCCATGAGGGGCCCATGGAAAGTACCACCCTACAGATTCAGCAAGCCACCAAGACCCAGAGCAAAGACTTCTTTCTTGCTCCAGTCCAGACTAGAGTTCCCCTAACTGAGGACCAAGAAAATGCCTGGGGTTATACAGAATGTGCAAAACAAGAACAAGCTCCCCAGATGCTCGGCTCCCAAGAAGGACACTTGGTAGAAGAGGTCATCTTAAGAAAAAAGGCAGAAGCAGGCCCTGCAGGCCATGTGGTTGAGCTACAGCTGTCCCTCTCAAAGGAAAGGCATCAATGCACCAGTGGCCCTATAGTGACTCTCCAGGGAAATGAAAAATTCAAGTCTCCAGACTCAGACTGGAGCTCACAGCATGAGAGGACTGTCCACATAAATTCGATCCCTGCTCCTGAGAAAGCAGACACTTCTCTGACGTCCGGCACAACAGTCCAGACCTCCAGTGGCCGAGAGTTGAGTGTGATCCAGGGAAGAGACCCAGGAGGCGCAGGGCTGCCCCAGGTGGAAGTGATTCTAGATTGCTCTGACAGCCTGAAGGCTGAAGAGTGCAGGCTGCAGACAGGAAGGGGGTGTGTGGTTTCTCCCGTGGAAGGAGGGCGGTCAGAAGCGCCTCCTTCTCTGGTCTCCTTTGCGGTCTCATCAGAAGGCACTGAGCAGGGAGAAGATCAACGCTCAGGAAAGGATCACAGCCGACCACACAAGCACAGAGCACGACATGCTCGTAAGTCCTGCCATGGGCTGGGGCGGATGTCAGGGGAACTGGGATTTTAGTATGTATTTTACTAGCTGGACTGTATGAATTTTTTAAAAAAGAGTTTTCTCATGCCTTTTACTATCTTTAATGTTTATTTAATGCACAAAATAATAAGTATAAATAGTGTGGAGAATACCAGTTTTTAAATTAGAAGCAGTAAATTTGAACTTTAGATTAGACTTAAATGTTTTTCATAAACTTTATTTTATGCCTAAATGTTTTTCATAATCTTCATTTTATCCCCAAAGATTCAGGGACTGTTAAAGAAATATGAAATATGCCTCTTTTATTTGTTGAAGAATGTTATGGCATTTTTGTGTTAAAATAGTTGAAAAGGATTGGAAACTATGTGGACTCAGTTTAAATGACAAAAACAATTCACCCTCCTGAGGTGCCTTTAACGCGGTTTCCACACTGATGTTAAAAGCAGAGCTTCATTTTGGAAAAAAAAAAAAAATTCTGCGGCTTGATGATGCTTGCAGAAGTGTTTGACAGACAAGGGCAAGTGTGATGCCCAGCAGTTACACGATCCTTGATCCTTGCTGTTGTGTAAGCCTCACTAGGTGGCAGCGCACTTCACCACCTTCCAGACTCAAGTCTCCAGGGCCATGTGCCGGCAGCTCCATGTTCTCCCTTAGGAAATGTGCTTAGTGCAAGGCCGCCTATGCCATTTTCTCTTATCTGGAGTACTAAGGTCACGAACGGAATGAGGTCGAGAGCTGTAGCTTAAGTGCCGCTATTATTATTTTTCTTTCATATACACTGTTCTTTTTCTCTATTTCACAAACTTCAGCTGTTCACTCTGAGGATGCACAGGCTGACTGGTACACAATAGCAGTGAGCGTGGGTCCTCAGAGTAGCACATCGGCCTTCTAGCCCCCGTTGTCCTTTGGGTGTGTATTTTTAGCACAGCCATTTGAAGCTCTGTTGGCAAGCGCCAATAGCCACTCCTTCTACTTTAGGCACCCTCGCATATATAGCACATCAAACCTGAGTATTATGATGACGCCATGTGCATATTTCACATGGTGGCTGTGAGCAGACAACTGTGCAGTTGTTACTGTCAGTTTAATAGCAAGCTGTAATATCACTAGTCCAAAAAGGATCATACTTAAGACTGGCCAGATTTTGGACTATTTTGTCTGCACAAAATTTGACCACCAGACAAATATCTGTATGTTTTCTCTAAAATTATTTGCTCTCATTTTATCTTTTTATTGTTGTTATCGTTCAATTGACCAAGTCTGACTTTTAACAAGAACTAATTTTAATCATGAAATGTCTAATTTTTCTGATATCTTCCTCTAACTCAGGAATGATAAATGATAAAAATTTATTTGTGGAGCATACTCATTAAAGTGATTAAATTAGTTGATTCTATAAATTAAGTTGACATTAATTTGCTTTTTATAATAAAATGAAAATATAAAGTTCTGCCATTTTAAAACTGCTAAGTTCTTTTTTTAATGGCTCAATTGTTACATCAGTTTCAATGTTAGTTTAAAAAACCTCAAGACATATAATTTTTAAACTTTCCCAAGGTTTCCGTTTATTCTTTCTGCAGCTTAAACAGGATTACATTTACAACAGCCTGTTAATTTACAGAATTGTGTAGATGGTGTCAAACCTAGATGTTCACAATGTTCTGGTACTCTGAAATACAACTTGTTATTAACTCAGTACTGTCAATTATTAATTCAGTATTGTGTGCTCATATTAATTCAGCGGCACAATGGGAAGATTTGAGGTGGTTGCCAAAGTAAAAAAGAATTTAAAAACTTAAATATTTAAATGCATTGCATTGAAATATTCAGTTTTAACATTTCACATTTAAATGTGGCAGGACAAAGTCCATCTTGTTTTCAAAACATATTATGATCCTAAAGTATTTTCTTTTTAATACAGTCATAGCCTATTAACTGACAGTTCCAAGCCTATTTTTATTAAAGCTTAAGAATGTGGGGGTGTGTGGGGGAAGGTGATCTATGTTCCAAGTCAGCGCATCTAAAGCTGTGTTAATGGGAGTAAATGGGACAAGATGTCGTTCTGTGCTATACATCACCGTTATGTAAGTGCAAATTTGAAATGAAATCAAACGTGGTATAGTGCTAGGTCACGTGCACTCCCAGAACACACGGGGGGTGGGGGGAGGGATGAATGAAAAAAATAAATGAGTTAGATCTCTTCAAATTTCAGTACCTAACTATAATGTCTTTATATATTCATTATTCATTTTCCCCATTGGGAATCATTTTTTGTGCATTATTCTCTGCATTCATCAATTCAGTACAATTTGTATACTTCCCCTAGGGCTCAGGAGGAGTGAAAGTCTATCTGAAAAGCAAGTGAAAGAAGCAAAGTCTAAATGCAAAAGCATCGCCCTCCTCCTAACAGATGCTCCCAACCCAAATTCCAAGGGGGTGTTGATGTTTAAGAAGCGAAGGCGAAGGGCCCGGAAGTACACCCTAGTCAGTTACGGTACTGGCGAGCTTGAGCGAGAGGAGGAGGAGGAGGACCAGGAAGCAGGTGACAAGGAGGAGATAAGTGACGTTGCATTTCTTGGAACCAGTGAGTCGGAAGTGGATGAGGAGTTACTCTCTGACATTGACGACAACACCCAAGTTGTGAACTTTGATTGGGATTCAGGACTGGTGGACATTGAAAAGAGACTGAGCCGAGGGGACAAGATGGAGATGTTGCCAGACACCACAGGCAAGGGAGCGCTCATGTTTGCCAAGAGGAGAGAGAGGATGGAACAGTTCACAGCCCAAAATGAAGAGGAGAAGACAGGTGGGATGGCAGGTGGAGGACCAGATGCCCTGCAGACAGACGGTCTGAGAACCATGACTTCTTTTCAAAGAAAAGAGGAATCCGTAAGAATGCAGAGTTCTGTGAGCGAAAGATCCTTCCAGATGGGATGCAATCTTGCCAGTGTGCCACAACAGAATGGCTTCAGTGCTGTGTCAGAGACAGCAGGGGCCCAGAGGATGATCCCTATGAATAGAACCGCCAAGCCCTTCCTGGGATCCATGACCCAGCCAGCAGCACCATTCTCCCCAACACGGAGTGTGACAAGTCCCATCTCTGACTTCCCTGCTCCGCCGCCATACTCTGCGGTCTCACCTCCACCGGAAGCCTTCTCCAGGGGGATATCCAGCCCAGTTGCTGGCCCAGCACAGCCCCCTCCATGGCCCCAGCCTGCTCCATGGTCACAACCAGCCTTCTATGATTCATCTGAGCAAATAGCTTCCCGTGATGAGAGGATCGCAGTGCCAGCTAAAAGAACGGGAATACTGCAGGAAGCCAAAAGACGAGGCACAACAAAACCCATGTTTACTTTCAAAGAAACCAAAGTGAACCCCAACCCCGAACTCCTGTCACTTCTTCAAAATGCAGAAGGCAAGCGAGGTACGGGAGCTGGTGGGGACTCTGGGCCGGAAGAAGACTACCTCAGTTTAGGGGCAGAGGCTTGTAACTTCATGCAGAGTTCTGCCAAACAGAAGACCCCACCTCCTGTCGCTCCAAAGCCTGCAGTCAAGTCTTCCTCTTCCTCTCAACCAGTAGCCCCAGTTTCTCCAGTCTGGTCTCCAGGAGTGGCTTCAGCCCAGCGTCCTGCCTTCTCTACATCAAACCCACCAAACCCACCAAACACACCGCAGGTCACTGCTGTGTCCTCCATCAAAATAGCCCAGCCTACCTGCCCTCCTGCCCGGCCCGCGAGTGCACTGAACCTGGCTGGTCCCTTCAAAGGTCCCCAAGCAGTAGTGGTCAGTCACAACTACACACCCAAGCCGTCAGCACCCACACCATTAGTAAATGCTGCTCCTGCTGGTACAGGGGGACCATCCAATGAGCTTCCTGGAATGAGTGGGAAAGGAGCCCAACTTTTTGCTAAAAGGCAATCTAGGATGGAGAAGTATGTGGTAGATTCCGACACAGTGCAGGCCCACACAGTTCGGGCCCAATCTCCCACTCCATCCCTGCCTGCCAGTTGGAAGTACTCCTCCAACGTCCGAGCACCCCCTCCTGTGGCCTACAATCCTATCCATTCCCCCTCTTACCCACTGGCTGCTATCAAGTCTCAGCCACCGGGCGCCCAGGCCTCCAAAACGAGCAAGAAAAAGGGCAAGAAACCTCTTAACACTTTGGATGTCATGAAGCACCAACCGTATCAGCTCAATTCGTCTTTGTTTACCTTTCAACCCCCTGATTCAAAGGATGGCCTCCCTCAAAAGTCAACGGTTAAGGTCAGTTCAGCCCTGGCCATGAAGCAAGCCCTCCCTCCCCGGCAGGCGGAGGTTGGCTCTCCCACAAATGCGCAGGCTTCTTCTGTGTACTCGGTACCGGCCTATACCTCTCAGCCCAACTTCTTTGCGGAGGCCACCTCTCCAGTCAGCGCATCCCCGGTGCCTGTGAGTGTCCCCACCTCTCCAAAGCAAGAATCGACCTCTACATCCTATTTCGTGGCTCCAAGGCCGAAGTTCTCAGCCAAGAAAAGTGGGGTCACAGTTCAGGTGTGGAAACCGTCAGTTGTGGAAGAGTGATCTTGTAGCTGAAGCTGAGTGTCCACTTTGCTTGAAATGAATCGTTTGCAGTGTTGAGTCCCCAAGAATGCTTAGCAGATCCTCACCTCACTTAATATCAGCTATATTTACCTCCCAATCTGGGTCCAAGAAGCATAATAATATGTTTTTGGGTCAAAACCCCAACTCAGTTTGACTTAAAATAATATATTTATTTTCTTTGCACACTTCAAAGTATCTGTGATATCCCAAAACAGGCATGTGCAGATACATCAAGTAAGCAGGATACTTAGGATTTTATGCTTTAGTTATAAGCAGTAATCAGTGTAACCAAGCTTGGGGACACGGCCTTTATGTAATATCCCAGCTGTGCTCCTATAGTGGAAGGTGAATGTCATGAAAATATAACATGATGTCTAGGATTCCCTTCCAGTTGTTAGCTCTATTTCTGGTATTAAAGAAATATAAAATCTCTCAAGGGCAGGCGCGGCTCTGCTCAGTCACCTCAGACGCCTGTTTGCTGCCACCGAGAAGGTACTCTGAGGCTTGTCGGGGTTGATGTAGGTTAGCAATAATAGGTTGTAAGGCACAGTGCACTCACTCTGTATTGGGCTCTCTACGAGATGTCCTTGCACACACTGGCTCACTTCAGAAGACACATTTGAAGTCATTAGTGTTGGGAGAGAAATCTTGTTATCTTTAGAAATGGCTTCCCACAGTCCCTCCCCTTTTCTTAAGGAACCATTGAGTATATCTCCCCGTTTGCCGGTGAAGGCCCTGAGGCAAAGGGTAGGTAGCACAGTAGAATGGAGTAACATCCAAAGGAGAATGGACACAAAGTAACACAAAGTAGCTATTATTTTACTCTGAAGTCTGAGGGGCAGACAGGTTACTGACCACAGGAGCCAGTGCATGCAGACAAAGCAAGAACGGTTGAGAGCCTCTTTGGGTGACCTCCCAGATTTTTTTTTCTTCTCACTTTTAATTTACTCCTTGACACGTGCTTCCTCCACTGTCCCTTGCAATTCTGTTCTTGCACCTTTATTTTCTTGTTTCTATTTGATGAACCAGCATAGTTTGAAGAAGGTTACCTTGTAAACTTGGATTGGTTACACACCATGCTGTCATCCAGCTGGCCATGAGGTTAGTAATGTTACTGATGGCAGACCTGAAGACCTTTCTCATATCTATTTTAAGTCTCAGTGTAACCAACCACGGAAAATATTCCATGTGAGTTAGTGGAGGGAGGTGCAAAGAATCACCACAGCTCCAGGGGAAGCCCGCTTTGCACAGGCGATGTCTAGAGACTTCGTGTAAAGACTTGGCTGGTTTAAGGGCGCACATCGCCATTTCGGTCTCAAGATATCTGTGCTCCTGTCTTCTGCTGCCAATGCCCTTCTGCTGTATTCCACTATTCTATTAAAATGTTACCTTCTTCTTTATCTGTTCACTGTATGTGTTTTTAAAGGCTTCATGTATGACTTGGCTCTGATCTTAATCATGTCTCTAATATTTCTCTTATAGCATCTGAATTTCCCTATGGAGAGCATCTATTTCTTTTGGGGAGCATCCACTGTGAGACTGTCAGTTTTAGGTATTCCCAAAACATAATGAGAGGTGGGTCAGCTGCAGAGCAATGGGACGGACTGCGCTGCTTTTCTCTCTATAACCCTCCCCCCATTGCATTTGGTGGAGATACAACCCCGGCAGTGATTTTGTCTCTATTTGCCTTTATGGAAATCAATTAGGAAGATTCTTATAGGTCACAGGGGGCAACCGGTCTCTTATACAATAATACCTGTATCATTCACTGCCTGCGTAGGCAGTGTTAAATGCTGTGTGTGTGTGTGTGTGTGTGTGTGTGTGTGTGTGTATGTGTGTGTGTATGTGTGTGTCTGTGTCTGTTTTCTTATGAAACAACCATTCTTTCTTCATATGAAACAAAAAACGGGTAAATTTTTATAACTTTGCTTTGGGTTTTTTTTTTTTTTTTTTTTTTTTTTTTTTTTTTTTTTTTTTTTTTTTGAGACAGGGTTTCTCTGAGCAGCCCTGGCTTCTGAGAACTCACTCTGTAGACCAGGCTGGCCTTCAACTCAGAGATCCACCTACATCTGCCTCCTTAGTACTGGGATTCAAGATGTGCACCACCATGGTGTGGCATAACTTTGTATTCTTAACTTAGCATACATTAGATGAAAGACATGGAACTTACATGGCTGCTCTGCCACCCAGCCAACAGGTAGCTATTTTGAAATCATTGGTTCAAAGGTACCCTTATTAGTAGTGACTCAGAAGTGCCCCCAGTTATTCAGTGGCTTGTGGCATGCAGCAGTGAGAAGTACCTTAGTCCGTTCCCTGTTGTCAGGTAGTATTAGCAGAGACAATATTTGCATTCACAATTAAAGACATGGCTAATACAGCTATGTCATCTTTTTATCTAGGAACTGTCTATGGTTCTAGAAAAACTCTCTAAGGGATGTGCCAAGCATACAGACACAGTGTCTACAGTTTTTACCAGGAGGTAGCAGAGCCTCATCCAGTACTATAGGGTCCATGGGTAGAAACTAGATTGAATTCTCCAAGGGACTAAGCATGGGAAAGAAAAGACTAAGCCAATTCCCTAAGGAAGATGGGCTTCCCTCCTCCAGAGAGCTACACGCACTACTCCTCAGTTACAGCAGGGATGGCAGTGTGGCGGCTAGAAGGTTAGGACGTTGGCTCTATGTGCTGCACTATCTACTTTCAAATCTGAGTCCTGGCTTTGCCTTAGGCAAAGGTTGTTAGGGGTAGTTGGTTGGCTGGGGTGTCTAGAAAAAGCAGTTTCTTTTTTTTTCTTTCTTTCTTTTTATTTTCTGTTGGTTTGTTTTGCTTGCTCCTTGCCTCTTCCCTTCCGCCTTTGTTAATTCCTGAAGTTGATTTCTGTTGTCAACAACAGCGATAATGAATCCCTGAAGGTGCCTTGTTTTGAGTGCCTGAAGAACTGTACCCAGAGGGATCCACTGCATGCTTTATCCACTGAGGTAATCCCAGCCGCATCCTGACTGAAGGACTGTGCTAAATTCTCCTTTACAATGGCTCAAGCCTCTTTTCCCAGCAGGAATGAGGTACTGTGAGAAGGGCACACAATACTGAAGATTCTAGGAGGCAGGCAGGTTGTATGTAAGTACAAGCCCAGCATTTGCCCCTGTTTTATGGAAGAGCGGCATTGACACCGTGACCTAAGAACACTCACTAACCTATCTCTAACACTTCCATCACAAACACTTCTGTTTTGAGAGCGGATAAAACACAGTGTACATATTGAGACTATTCACTGTCACATTTTTAGAGCTATGTTTTATAATGCGCACATTTGGATGATCAATCTCGAACTCATAAAGTGCTATTATTTACAGTGATTGTTGACAATACCACACATCAACAATCCCATTCAATATGCGCAAGAAGAAACTGATTATAAGCAGGGGAAAACATGTCTAAGCTATAAAGAGTTAGGTAACATAAGCTGATGTCTTATATTTTAGAGCAGTGATTCTTAACCTTCTTAATGCTGTGACCCTTTAATACAGTTCCTCATGGAATGGTGACTCCCCAACCATAAAATTATCCTGTTGCTACTTCATAGCTGTAATTCTGGCTACTGTTATAAATTGTAATGTAAATATCTGATATTCAGGATACCTGATATTTGACCCCTCTGAAAGGGTCCTTGGATCCCCCAGGTTGAGAACCATTCTTCTAGTTAGTGCCAACTTCTCTCCGTGTGGAACAGCTGCAGATCACCCCATAGCCTAGACCCGAGCATCAGTAGTCACATCTGAATGTCCTTCAAAGGAATGAACCGGCACATGAGGCTGCTCTCCTGTTTACAGTCACTGGGGAAAAGAACGCTAATGGTCCCTGCTACCTCTGAAAGCACAAAGCTCTCTGACACAGCCAGTAAAGCCTATTTTGAGTCCAGACTTAGTACTTCCTGGGTGTCACTTCAATCATTTAGCACCCATATCCCAAGGTGAGCACCTCTGCGTCAACAGTCTCTCTCAGGAGTCCCCACCAGCCAGACAGGGAGGGCATTTGAAATCAAGGTCATCAAGAAGTTGACTGTTTTCTGAAAGGCTTAGCTCTTCACCTGCTTTCAGAAGGGAAGGAGGGAGAGCATGCTCAACTCACCTGAATCAGAGTTGTTGAGTCTGTTCTTAAAAGGTTTACTGTGTATGTGTGTGTTCATAAGAAAAGTATGTAAATTCCAACCATCAATATTCCCAGAAAAACTGGCCCTTGGTGGTCTTATGTCCCGTTATCACTGGACTCTGGGGAACACAAAGATTTTTGTTAACACTTCAAAGCTGCTGGCGGAGTCAACAAGTATTCTGGGAAAATACCAAGTTGAAATTCTTCTCTCTACTTCCTACCAGAGTTGGCCTCCAGCCACAAAACAGACCAGTGAATTCCCATAAGACCCAAATAGCAGGCAAAGTGCTGAATGACCAGACACGATATATCACCCCATGCACATCCACTCCCCGACAGGAGCTCTGAGATACAATTGTTTCCTGGACAAATGAAGTCGATTTCTAAAATGTTTAAAATGTGTGTCCATATGATGTGTGCACACTAATCCAACACTTGGCACTCAGAAATCAAAGAGCCACTCAGAGGCAATTGAATGGAGAGAATTTTAATCTTAACATTGTCAAATCAGGAGTTAGGGTTGTGCTCAGACACACAGATGCAGGTTCCCAGGTCCAATCACCCAGACCAATGTGAGGAAAGAAGTCAATTCAGTCAGACGGGTCTCAGATTACTGATTTGATCAGAAGATTGGCAGCTAACAGAGTACAATGGGGGGGGTGTCTTTGTTTATCTCCTTCTTGACCTGTTTATCTACATCTGGTGTGGTTTATCACTGCCAAAATGTTAGTGTAGAGTCTCTAAGCACAGTCCCCCAAGACCTGTTCAGACTCCCTCCTTCCTGCCTCTGCCAGTGGGAGCACTCAGAAATGTTCAAAGCACTCTGCGGGGCTCTGATCTCAGGGTTCCCGCCTCCTCTGCTCCATAAGAAAAGTTCCCGCTATGTACATGAGAAACAGTTTAAAGTCAAAGGACAGTAGCTGGCCCTGCATGAAAAAGAAATGCGCCTCGTAGGAAGAAACAGAAAGTGTTCTTGGAAGTTGACATCAAAGAGTACAGTGTTGTATTCTTCTTGATGGGGGAATGACATTTCCACACACTGGACAACCCTGAATGAAGACGTGAGGTCCCTATCAGGATGTCAGTTAGGGACAGAAGCTGGGACAGCCATTCGCACAGTTTCAAAGCTTCCAAGGACTAGAGTGTAGGCAGAAGGTAGGAGAGAGATAATTAGCTTATTAATCATCTGTTATATGTCAGGCCGTCTGTGAATACATTACATAAACTGTAATGAGAATACTGACGTTTCAAAAACTTTAGCACTGGAATCACTCCAGTATCTTTCCTACAATACCCTTTTGATCGGTCGCCCAGGTAAAGAAGGTTGCATTTTTATGCCCATTTTATGGACTGTAGTTGGGAATCCCAGGCACAGAGGCTAGGGACCTTGCCCTGGGCCATACACTGTGAGCTAGCATGCCATGGATAGCGCAGTGTGTGCTCTGCCTTCTTAACCAGTCACACTGTGTTTACTCCTTGGCTTTACCCTGAGAAGGAAGGTGGTTTTCTACTTAATGGAGCTCCTGAAGTTCAGAATGGTTAATAACATGTCAAATAGGAAGTTAAACGGGAAGTAAAAATGAAGAGCGTTTCCTCTCTCTGCTTACTCTGTTGGCAAGATGCCTGTCAGTTAGATCTACCGGGAAAACTCTGAGATGCTTTTGTTCTTTCTTGGGTTCAAAGACTCAGTGTAGTTTTTGTGCAGTTCCTGAGCTTTGGATAGTGGATGAGGTAGATGAGGCATGCATACACACACACACACACACACACACACACACACACATAATCTGCTGGTCAAGTCTGTACCCCTCATACAGGACCACATGAGTTCTCACTCCAGAAGACCTGCTAGTTGTCTGTTGGGCAAGCATATTCAGCATGAAGTTCCCTGTGATGGATACATAGCTTTGGATACAATGAGTGGGCTTAGGAAGAACCCTTTCACCATAAGATAGGCCATAGATTTATATACTATGATAGGTTGACAGAAATGGAAATAATTCTCTAAGAAAGAAATATCTATTTTATAAGTTGGCAAAAAAAAAAAAAAGAAAAAAAAGAAAAAAAAAAAAAAAGGATGTGGCTCTGACAGCGAGTTTGTATGACAGGGTCACATTCACTGGCCAGGCAAGGGATTCGATTTAGAAAATGGAATCAGGGCTGGGGACGTAGCTCAGTGGTGGATCACGTGCCTAGTATGTGTAAGACCCAGGAATGATAAAAGTAAAACACAACAGAACCTGATAAAGGGGGTGGGTGATGCAGGGGACACACAAGAAGTGCAGACTAAACAAAAGGAACAACCCGTTGGCTTTTTTGCACACACACACACACACACACACACACACACTTTTGGTAATTCAAAGAAATTTTCTATTAGATAGTCACCAAACTTGGGTTACTTTGAAGCCCATAACTTTGGGAATCTTAACAGTAATGTTAAGCAGAATAATAATGTAAAACTTGCCCGTTTTCCGTGTTCCAAAGAGCACAAGTAGTTGTCACTGGGATCTGTGAGAGTGGCATTTCCAGCTGAGGCAGCAGCCACCCTGGATGTACATGGAAGAATCAATCCTTCCTGCTATGCAGAGCCCATTGGAAGATTCTCCCAACACAGACAACTCTCGCTGAGTTAGGTTTACTGTTTCTCTGACATGTTGGGAAGGAAAGGGTTTATATGGCTTACCCATCCATGCTCTTGTCCATCACTGAAGGAGATCAGGACAGGAATTCAAATGGAGCAGGAGCTGATGCAGAGGCCATGGAGGGGTGCTGCTTACTGGCTTGCTCCTCATGGCTTGCTCAGCCTGCTTTCTTATAGAACCCAGGACAGCCAGCCCAGAGGTGGCACCATCCACACTGGACTGGACTCCCCCATCAATAAGTCCTTAAGAAAATGCTCTACAGACTTGCCTGTAGCCAAGTCTCCTGGAGGCATTTTGTTTTCAATTGAGGCTCCATTGCCTCACATGACTCTAGCCTGTGTCAAGTTTATAAAATTAGCCCCACAGTCCCTGTTAAATACTTACCAGCAACCATAGACTGCACCTTACATTTCAGGCAAGTGTGCTGCATAGAATCCTTCAACCTTCCAGCCCTCGTAGGCTCATCTGTTACCAGACTGCTCATTGCTACCAGGACCATAAAGGACAAAAAGAAAACTGGAATTTGTGAGAAAGAAAGAAAACCCTCAAATTTAATGACAATAACACCAAGTGACAAAATTTCCTTCAAATTTGTGAATTAAAAAAAAGCTGTGATTGGGGGCAGGATATTGCTCAATGAGTAAGTACAGTCCTTACCCAACACGTATGATGTCCAAGTTCCATCCCTAATGTTGGAAAGGAGAAAGGGACATGATTTGATTTGATTTGATTTGGGATGATCAAAAGATAATCACCTCTTAAGTAAATTCCATGTGAGATTACCCGAGGTGATGCAAATACTCTCTAACACACAGAGTCACTCCTCCCCCCCCCTTTTATTTTTGAGAGTCTCACTGTGTGTTCCTGTTCTGATAACACCCACTGACCCATTCAGTCATGGCACCTCATTGTCCCCAGGCCGGCGGCAGTTCCCTCTGAGGACAAAGGGTCAATGACCCGACCTGTTTTGCAGTACTTGATCTTGCCTGAGAGGTATGGTTGCTTTCCAAAACCAGATGGAAATCTAGGTCTCCACAGAGCAAGCACCCAGGGCCTGGGCCTGACACAAGTCTCAGAAGTCACACAGGGAGGGACTTAACATCACCACCGCCCAGGGAATTTTTGTGGATTTTCTGGTACTTCTAGAATGTTTATGAGTCAGAAGCAGAAGTCAGAGCTCTGAAGACTCGACCTTTAAAAGAATCACAAATCAAAACAAGCTTCGATTTGGGATTTTTGTTCAGATACTAAATGCTTTTTGTTTCAAATATAATTAAACAGAAATAGCTTAGCTTTTCATGTGTGACAGACATCTAGTTATAGTTAAAGAAGAAATACAACTGGGCTCCAAACAGCCAAACCCAAAAAGCCACAACTGGGTCTTGAATTGGTTTACCAATTGGTCATTTTTCTTCCAGTGTATTTCAAATGTATAAATGCCATCAACAACCATCCACTCCAGCTTACGATTCACTACAGAATAAGCCGGACCTGGATACCCCAGGTGGCAGTTTAAGGCATGAATCTGCCATTTCTAGGTTTCTTTTTTCCACACTTAGCACCCAAGGATGGTGGCCTGACTAACTGGCCTGCTTGTTAATGTTTGGATATGGCTAATTCTTCACCGTAGCCTAATATGAGATCCATAGATGCTGGAATCTGAATTAGGAAATTCTTGATAAAGCCAGTATAATGGTTCACACTGGTATTTGGTAGGTGAAGGCAGTGAGATGAGGAGCTTGAGGTCACCCTCAGCTATAGAGGAATTTGGAGGCTAGTCTGGGCTTCATGAGACCCCAGCTCCAAACTAAACCTGGAACTAAGTGTGGCTTACAGGATGAGCCACCATGCCCATCTCTCTTTCTGGTGTTTTATCACCTGGTTTTCCAACTTTCATTTCCACAGGAGTAAAGATTGGCATGGCTTCACCTTGGGTATTTATTTACTAGATCTCGGCGGGAGCCAGGAATTTGTCATCTAACACACCAACAGGTGATTTTGATACTAATTGCTTGTGCACCTCATTTTATAAAACCAATTTTTAACACCTATCAAACTTAATTCTTTAAGATTCTTAATAGTTTGCAGGCTCCCCTCATCAAGAACAACCAAACAACTCAGGGCTGTGGCCTTACTCAGAAGATGCAAAGGGTGCTAAAGCAAACGCGATTATGCCTAATGTCCACCAGGTGGCAGCAGACTCTTCTCCACTCGTAGAGCTTCCCAAGCCGCCATTCCAAAGTTTGTGGCTCAGCAACTGACTTCCAGTATTGTCCTTGTTGTTTTATTGAAAGGTAGAAGAAGCCTCGAGATATGATTTTATCAGATTCTTTACTAATCATCAAGGATGAGATAAATATTTTTCAGAATCATAGTTTTATCACTTAGGACAGTCCCGAGTTGCTTGGTATCTTCGTATCTCTTGGAGAAGGGATTGTCAAAGAAAACTGCCCTTGGTTTAGGGACCGAGACCTGCTAACTCCAATCACAGGTGTTTTTTAATGACTACCTGAAATCTCTCTGGAAGTGATCAAAACACTCTTACTGATCTAAATCAAAGAATTCTGACGCGTTTTGAATGTTAATTAGCCATACTTTCCTTTCTTCTTTTTGTCAGGTTTTCTTTTTTTGAAACAGAGTTCAAGACCAGCCTTGACTACGAAGTAAGATCTCTCATTCTTCCCATAGATAGATAGATAGATAGATAGATAGATAGATAGATAGATAGATAGATAGGTAGATAGATAGATAGATAGATAGATAGATAGATAGATAGATAGATGAAACAAAGTATGGCCAACTAATAATATTTCATCTCTCAGGTATACAATGATTTCTTTCTTTTCTCGTCTCAGCCTCCCTAAGTGCTGAGGTTAAAAATAGCCACCATGGCCAGATAAAATGACTCCTAAGCCACAAATCAAGCCAGATCTGAGAGGAATATTTTGATTATTTGTTAAAACCTTCTTTCCCACTCTTTCTCTGGTGTTTTGGTTTTATTTTTTAATGGCTAGGTGCATAAGAATTTCAGACATGCACATTATGGAAGTTTTCTGTTTTCTTCTCCTACTTCTCCCATCTGCGTTTAGAAGGGCTTAGACATTGTGCTACCTTTAGAAGTTGTTGTCTTAGGCTACAATTACCTATCCTTTATCTACTACAGAAAATTGGCATTCATTTGACAATCCACACCTACTTTAAAATTCCTTTTTCTCTAAAATGAAATTATTTTATAAATTTTCTTTTTCATTTTTTTCTGTACAGGAGTTTTCTCTGTGTAGCCCTGGCTGTCCTGAAACTCATTCTGCAGACTAGTGGGATCCACCTCAAACTCAGAGATCCACCTGCCTCTGCCTCCCAAATGCTGGGATCAAAGGTGTGCGCCACCACAATCAGGCTGCAAATTTTCTTAAATAAGAAATTGTCTTAGTTACTTGTCTATAGCTATGATAAAACTACATGGCTAAGGCAGCTGATGAAAGAAAGCATTTAACCGGGGTCTCAAGGTTCCAGAGGGTTAGAGTTCATGCCCGTCAAGACCGGAGCATGGTGGCAGGCAGTCACGACACTGGAGCAGTAGCTGAAAGCTCACAACTGATCCACTGCACAAGGCAGAGTGAGAGAGTTAAGAACCTCACAATCTTTGGAACATCAAAGACCACCCCCAAGTGACACATTTCTGCCAACAAGGCCACACCTCCTAATCCTTCCCAAACAGTTCCATCAACTATAGAACAAGCATTCAAAAATGAGTCTCTGGGGGCCATTCTTATTCAGACCACCACAGAAAGATGTCATTAAAAAAAACAACAACAACAACAAAAACTTACCACTTGGACCAGAGAGACATGTAAAGTCTCACAATCTTTGTTCATAAGTGCAATGGGCAATGTCACATCTGGAAGACAGAATTTCACAGCTCTCCTTCCTAACTTGACTTCCATAATATCCCCTGAGTCTTGGTTGGGGAGAAATGAATACAGCTGTTCCCTTAAGGCTGAGTACCCAACAGTCAATTTGACAAGTTCTGAGCCTTGCATTTACCAGTCAGTGCCTACTATCAAAAGAACTTTCTTGGACTAAGGTCGAAAGCAACACTTATCTGTATGTATAAACTTAAATATTTAGAAGGCAGTTTGGCAGCATGAGCCAGCAGTAATAGGTTCCTCCGTGGACCCTGTGAGCTCCCTAGCCTTGAATTATTGACCAGGTTTACAGTATCAGGCATGAATCCCTCCTGGGGAGAAGTACCCAGATCCAATCAGAAAGTGATTGGTTATGCCCATAACAGTTATGCCAGTATTGAACCACTGAGCATGCTTTGATTGGCGTATAAGTATGGGTTCAGCACAGGGTAAGACCAGTGATGTCTTTTCTTCTCCAGCAGCCTGCACAGCCTACAGCAACATCAGACATGATGAAAGTAGCTGGCAGAGAGAAAAGTTTTCTGACCAGTTCCAGATTGATTTCTTTATATTCTGAACCTCAAGTGTGTGTGGTATCTTCAGCAACAAGGCCCTAATCTAGTTAAGTTGAGTAACTAAGATCTCTGGCTGTATCTGCAGCATTGTTTTGGAGATCTCTGGGACCTCCTTGGTCAGCAATTTACAGGGAATATCTTACGCTTGGCAATGAGATTCCTGAGTAATAACCTGTCTTCTGGCATCAGCAGTATCTACCCACGAAGGGTTTTTCTGCTCAAGCCCCCTTTTAAAACAATTATATGTTTTTATATTGGCTTGTAAAGTAGGTCTCGATAAAGATTTTCTATGCTTGTTTTGTTCTGGTTGATCCACCTCCACCCTCTCCTCTCCCAGTTCACACACCCTCGTGCATGATTAAACTAACACCAAGTCTTTCCCCTTCTACTTTAGTATCACGTATCTGCATCTGCTACTGTTCCCCGGGTCCATGAAGGTGTCTTTTCTTGGTCCTTTCTGACTTTATGACCTTTGCAGCAACTCTAAGTTAAATATTCAATAAATATTAAATAAAAATGTCAAAGCTAGGCTCCACATATGAGCAAGGATGTGCAGCATTTGTGGGATAATCGATGATGATCAATAGCATCGTGGGGAGGAAAGGGTTTATTTCATCTTCTAGCTCCCAGGTCAGACTTCATCACTGGAAGAACTCAGGGCAGGAATTCAAGGCATGAGCCTGGAGGCAGGAACTGAAGCAGAGGCTATGGAGGAGTGCTGCTTCCTGGCTTGGTCATCATGGCTTGCTCAGCCTGCTTTCTTACGTACGATAAGACCACCTGCCCAAGGAGGGTACAACTCACAATGGGCTAGGCTCTCTCACATAGATTAATAATCAAGAAAACGACCCGCAGCCTTCCCTACAGGCTGGTCATATGGAGGTATCTTCTTTGTTGAGATTCTCTCCTCTTAGATGACTCTGGTTTGTTTAAAGTTGAAAAAAAAAAAAAAAAAAACCACTAGTCCGCACAGCTGGGATCTCCAAGTAGTGTCCATCTGCATGTCTCTGAAAGCTAATGATGTTAAAGGCTTTTGAGAATGTTTGTAGGCCATTTGTGTTTCTTTTCGAGAACTCTCTGTGTGGCTCCACAGCCTACTCTCTATTGAGTTGCTTTCTTGATGTCTAGGTATTGAAGTTCTTAGACTACTGTAGATACTTATCCTCTATCAGATGTGCAGCTAGCAAAAAAAAAAAAAAAAAAAAAAAAAATCCTCCCATTCTGTAGACTGCCTCTTTGGTTGATGGACGTTTCTCTTTGTGGTACAGATGTTTTCATGGTGTCCTGTTTGTCAGTTGTTGGACTTATTTCTTGAACAGTCAGAGTCTTATTCAGAAAGGTCTTACCTAGGCCTTCATCCGGAAGTGTCCTCCATACTTTCTGCAGGCTTAAACTCTCAGATCTTGTACAAATCTTTAATCCTTTGGGAGCTGAGGTTTCTGCATGGGAGAGATGAGGGTAGTATTGCTCTTAGATCCAGTCTTCCAAGCACCCTTTGTTTGTCTTTTCTCAGATTTGGGTGGTTATTTTTGGTATCTTTGTCAAAGGTCAGGTAGCTGTAGCTGTGTGACCTTGTATCTGGCTCCTCTGTTCTGCTCTAAGGATCGATGGATCTGTTTTGTGCCACTACCAAGCTGTTTGGTGTTTGTTTGTTTATTAGTTTATTACTATGGTTCTGTAGCATAACTGGGAACTGAGTGTGGTGATATTTCTAGCACTGTTCACTTTGGCTCAGGATTGCTTTTGGCTACTCAAGAGTCTTCTGTACATCCATATGAGTTTTAAGACTACTGAAATGCAGTTTTTAAAGTTTTTAAATGGTTTAAAAACTGAAGTGATATTGTATTTTGTCAGGAGCTTTTTCCTGTACCAAGATGACCTTGTAATTTCTATTCTTGAGTCCATTTATGTAACAAATAACATTTATTTATGTTTATATATTACTTTTATAAGTACATCTCTGGAATAAAGTCAACTTGATTGTGGTTTAAGTGATCTTTATGATTTGATATTAAGTTAAGCTTAAAAGTATTTTTTGAGAACTTTTACAATTATATTCACATGGTCATTGGGGTTATTGGTCTTTTATTTTTTGTTACATCTTTATCTGATGTTTTTAGATTTTTAATATCTTCATAAAAGTACTTTGGTAATGTTTCTTCATGTTTTATTAATTAATTTGAGAAGTATTGGTATTAGTTCTGCTTTGAGGTTCTGAAAACTTCACTATTGAATCCATCTTGTCCTGGATTTGCTTTAGTTGGGAGATTTAAAAGTTACTACTTCAATCCCACTGCTTACTATGGATCTGTCTTAATTGTTGATCTCCTCTTGGTTTAATTTTGGTAGGTCATTTACATCTTAAAATTGACCTATTTCTTTTAAATTTTCCAATTCAGTGCGAAGATATACCGTTTTAAGTAAGACTTAATGATTTTTGAGTTTCCTTGCTGTCTGTTGTAATGGCTCATATTTCATTTCTAATTTTTTAAATTTGGATCCTCTTATTTCTGTCAGTTGCTTTGAGTAAAGTCTTGTAAGCCTTTATCTTTTCAGAGATAAACATGTTTCATTGATTCTCTATATAATTTTGTTGTTATTTTGATTCCGATAATTTCTACTCTTGTCTTACTTATTTCTTTCAGTCTAAAGACTTGTTCTTCTTTTTCCAGACCTTTAAGGTATATCATTAAGTTATTTATTTAAGATTTCTCTGATTTGTTAAAAATTATAGACCCTTAAAGCTTAGAATGTCCCTCTTATGATGCCTTCATTGTATCTCATAATTTTGATATTCTATGTTTTAATTTTTATTTGATCCTAAGATTTAAAATGTTTTTCTTCATCAATTTATTTATTACTTTGCATCCCGCTCACTGCTTCCCTTCTCCTGGTCCCCCTCACATAGTCCCTCACCCCATCCACCTTCCCCTTCTCCTCTGACAGCATGGAGCACCCTCTCCAGTATCCCCCAAACCCTGCACATCAAGTCTCTGCAGGGTTATGTTCATCCTCTCCCACTGAGGCCCGAGAAGGCATCCCGGTGAGGGGAACAGGATCCACAGGCAGCATCAGCTTTAGCAGTAGGCCCTGCTCCAGTTGTTGGGGGAGATTTTAATTTTTTCCCTTCTTGATTTTTTTAAGGATCCAGTCATTGCTCAATAGTTCATTGCTTAATCTTTGTGAGTTTGTATTTGTTCTAGGCTTTGTCTTGCTGTTGATTTGAAGCCTTAGTCCACTGTGATAAGACAGAATATAGGAAGTTATTTCAGCTTTCCGATATTTGTTAACAATTGTTCTGTGTCCTAGTATATGATATGTTTTAGAGAAAGTTCTATGGGCTTCCAAGAAAAGTGTGTATTCTCTATTGTTTGTACGGGTGTTCTGTAGCTGTCCTTTAAGGCCACTTCATATATATTGTTGCTTGATTCATGGATTTCTCTGTTTGGTTTCTATTTGGATGGCCTGCCAACTGGAGAGAATAGGGCATTTAATGTCGCCCACTCCTCTTGAACTGAGGTTCACCTGTGCTTCTTTTATGAAATGGTATGCCTGTGCTCAGGGTGTGACCTTTAGTGTAACGAGCGCCCCCCTAAATCCCTTTTCGCCCGCGAATAAGGACAGGAGGCGGTAATCGGGTATACTGCGACGAGGACTTTTTACTACTCCACACGGTAAAGCGGAAAGACGGAAGAAACCGGAAGCAGCTCGCTTAAATACATCCTAGAGTGACGTATTCACTTCTGAATGGCTGTTCGCTCACCACCCAATATTACGCCTCGGGATAGGCCAGTGACTTGGCGCTCTTTCTGCCTAGCAGCTGCGCAGAATAATTGTTTACTGCTGGGAAAACACGAGGCCAACACCATCTTGGAAAATGCAAATGTGTAGCCACTGAAAACAGCGGCTCACTACACTTTAGTATTGTAAGGTCTTCTTGATTGAATTCTCCCTTAGTCAGCATGAGGGGACTGTCTTTATCAGTCCTAACCAGCGTGAGTTTGAAGGCTATTTTGTCAAATATTAGATCGGTGACACCTGGGGTCTATTTGCTTGGATCATATTCTGTCCCTTCATCCTAGTGGTGTCTGTGCTTTGTAGTGAGATACATTCTTTAGAGGTGATAGATTGATCCTGCTTTTTGATCCCACACACTAGTTTGTGCCTTTTGACTGGGGAATTGAGACTATCACTAGTCCAGATTACTATTTAAAAGTGTGCAGTGATTCCTGCCATTTTGTTGATACTGTATTTTTCCCTCCTCTTCTATCACTCAACTATTATTCTAGTGTGGTTTATTTTTTCCCCTATGGCTTTGTGCATTGTCCCCCACCCCTTTCAATATGAAGGATTTCTTCAAACATTTTATATAGACCTATATAAAGTGGCCATCAATTCTTTTGGTCTATTTTTATCCTGGGGAGATTTTGTTTTCCTTCATTCATGACAAGTAGCTTTACTGGTTAGTCTGGTGTCCTTCAGATCTTGAAAGGCATCATTCCAAAGGCTTCTAGCTTTTAAAGTCTCACTTGAACAATCTGCTGTTGTTAGCGGCCTGCCTTTGCACGTGTCTCGGTGTTTCTCTCTTGCTGTTTTCTGTATAGTTTCTTTGTTCTGTATATTTAATGCTTTAATTTTAATATGGCAAGTGAGGTTCTTTACTGGTCTTGTCTGTTTTGTATCTTCAATGCCTCTTGTGTTTGGATATCTTTTCCTAACTCTGAGAGATTTTCTGTTATGATTGTTTTGAAGATGTTTTCTATGCCTTTAGAGTGAGAGTCTCCTGTTGTGTAATCTGAATTCAGTCTTTTCAGAGTGTCACATGTATCTTGAAATTTTCAATGGCATCTTCTTGTTTATTATTATTTTATTGCCTTAGTTATTTTTCTATTGCTGTGAAGAAACACTATGACTAAAGCAATTTTAAAAAGAAAGCATTGAATTGGGGTCTTATTTATAGTCTCAGAGAGCAAGTTCATGACCTTCACGGAGGGAGACATGGCAGTAGGAAGGCATGGTGCTGGAACAGTAGTTGAGAGCTTACATCCAATCCACAAACAGGAGGCAGAGAGTAAGAGAGCTAATTGGGCATGGCATGGGCTTTTGAAACCTAAAATTTCACTCCCAGTGGCCCACCTCCTCCAACAAAGCTCCGCTGTATCCTCTTAACCAGTCTTAACCAATTGGGAATCACACATTTAAATATGTGAGGCTATGGACACCATTCTCATTCAAACCACCACACTTACCTTCATTCATATATATATATATATATATATATATATATATATATATATATATATATATATAGAATTGTTCCACTGCCTGCACATTGTATCCTGTGCTTATCCATCCTGTCCTCTCCTTGGTCCACTCCATTGGGTTTTCTGTTTTGTTTTTGTCTTAGGGTTAGTATCCCTGCCAAAAACATCATGACCAAGAAGCAAGTTGGGGAGGAAAGGGTTTATTGAGCTTACACTTCCACATTGCTGTTCATCACCAAAGGAAGTCAGGACTGGAACTCAAGCAGGTCAGGAAGAAGGAGCTGATACAGAGGAGGGATGCTACTTACTGGCTTGCTTCCCCTGGCTTGCTCAGCTTGCTTTCTTATAGAACCCAAGACTACCAGCCCAGGGATAGCACCCCCCACAGTGGGCTGGGCCCTTCCCCAATGCCTTTCAGCTGGATCTCATGGAGGCATTTCCTCAACTGAAGCTCCTTTCTCTGTGATACCCCAGCTTGTGTCAAGTTGACACACAAAACCAGTTAGTACAGTTTTGTTTTGTTTCGTAATATCTCGTCCTCTGGATTGATGTTTCTTCATGATTTCTACCTTTGTTGGATTTCCTATTTATATTATGCATCACCTCCCTATTTCATTCAGTTATTCGTGACCATGATCATGTGTATAGCTGTTATTTTGAGTTCTGTGTGGGACTTCATCTAACTCACTGTCTCTAGGTGCCATTACTGTAA